>NC_047052.1:23793274-24096304 GCF_011762595.2 Tursiops truncatus
ATCCACCTCATTACAAATAGCTCAATTTCGTTCCTTTTTATGGCTGAGTAATATTCCATTGTACATATGTGCCACATCTTCTTTATCCATTCATCTGATGATGGACACTTAGGTTGTTTCCATCTCCGGGCTATTGTAAATAGAGCTGCAATGAACATTTTGGTACATGACTCTTTTTGAATATTGGTTTTCTCAGGGTATATGCCCAGTAGTGGGATTGCTGGGTCATATGGTAGTTCTATATGTAGTTTTTTAAGGAACCTCCATACTGTTCTCCACAGTGGCTGTATCAATTTACATTCCCACCAACAGTGTAAGAGGGTTCCCTTTTCTCCACACCCTCTCCAGCATTTATTGTTTCTAGATTTTTTGATGATGGCCATTCTGACTGGTGTGAGATGATATCTCATTGTAGTTTTAATGTGCATTTCTCTAATGATTAGTGATGTTGAGCATTCTTTCATGTGTTTGTTGGCAGTCTGTATATCTTCTTTGGAGAAATGTCTATTTAGGTCTTCTGCCCATTTTTGGATTGGGTTTTTTTTTTGTTATTGAGCTGTATGAGCTGCTTATAAATTTTAGAGACTAATCCTTTGTCAGTTGCTTCATTTGCAAATATTTTCTCCCATTCTGAGGGCTGTCTTTTGGTCTTGTTTATGGTTTCCTTTGCTGTGCAAAAGCTTTGAAGTTTCATTAGGTCCCATTTGTTTATTTTTGTTTTTATTTCCATTTCTCTAGGAGGTGAGTCAAAAAGGACCTTGCTGTGATTTATGTCATAGAGTGTCCTGCCTATATTTTCCTCTAAGAGTTTGATAGTTTCTGGCCTTATATTTAGGTCTTTAATCCATTTTGAGCTTATTTTTGTGTATGGTGTTAGGGAGTGATCTAATCTCTTACTTTTACATGTAGCTGTACAGTTTTCCCAGCACCACTTATTGAAGAGGCTGTCGTTTCTCCACTGTACATTCCTGCCTCCTTTATCAAAGATAAGTTGACCGGGCTTCCCCGGTGGCGCAGTGGTTGGGAGTCCGCCTGCCGATGCAGGGGACACGGGTTCGTGCCCCGGTCGGGGAAGATCCAACATGCCGCGGAGTGGCTGTGCCGCTGAGCCTGCGCATCCGGAGCCTGTGCTCTGCAACGGGAGAGGCTGCAAGAGTGAGAGGCCCGTGTATCGAAAAAAAAAAAAAAAAAAAAAAAAGAGAAGTTGACCATATGTGCGTGGGTTTATCTCTGGGCTTTCTATCCTGTTCCATTGATCTATATTTCGGGTTTTGTGCCAGTACCATACTGTCTTGATTACTGTAGCTTTGTAGTATATAGTCTAAAGTCAGGAAGCCTGATTCCTCCAGCTCCGTTTTTCGTTCTCAAGATTGCTTTGGCTATTCGGGGTCTTTTGAGTTTCCATACAAATTGTGAAAATTTTTGTTCTAGTTCTGTGAAAAATGCCAGTGGTAATTTGATTGGGATTGCATTGAATCTGTAGATTGCTTTGGGTAATGGAGTCATTTTCACAAGTTGATTCTTCCAATCCAAGAATGTGGTATCTCTCTCCATCTATTTGTATCATCTTTAATTTCTTTCATCAGTGTCTTATACTTTTCTGCATACAGGTCTTTTGTCTCCTTAGGTAGGTTTATTCCTAGATATTTTATTCTTTTTGTTGCAGTGGTAAATGGGAGTGTTTTCTTGATTTCACTTTCAGATTTTTCATCATTAGTATATAGGAATGCCAGAGATTTCTGTGCATTAATTTTGTATCCTGCCACTTTACCAAATTCATTGATTAGCTCTAGTAGTTTTCTGGTAGCATCTTTAGGGTTCTCTATGTATAGGATCATGTCATCTGCAAACAGTGACAGCTTTACTTCTTCTTTTCCGATTTGGATTCCTTTTATTTCCTTTTCTTCTCTGATTGCTGTGGCTAAAACTTCCAAAACTATGTTGAATAAGAGTGGTGAGAGTGGGCAACCTTGTCTCGTTCCTGATCTTAGTGGAAATGCTTTCGGTTTTTCACCATTGAGGACAATGTTGCCTGTGGGTTTCTCATATATGGCCTTTATTATGTTGAGGAAAGTTCCCTCTATGCCTACTTTCTGCAGGGTTTTTATCATAAATGGGTGTTGAATTTTGTCAAAAGCTTTCTTTGCATCTATTGAGATGATCATATGGTTTTTCTCCTTCAATTTGTTAATATGGTATATCACGTTGATTGATTTGTGTATATTGAAGAATCCTTGCATTCCTGGAATAAACCCCACTTGATCATGGTGTATGATCCTTTTAATGTGCTGTTGGATTCTGTTTGCTAGTATTTTGTTGAGGATTTTTGCATCTATGTTCATCAGTGATATTGGCCTGTAGTTTTCTTTCTTTGTGACATCTTTGTCTGGTTTTGGTATCAGGGTGATGCTGGCCTCGTAGAATGAGTTGGGGAGTGTTCCTCCCTCTGCTATATTTTGGAAGAGTTTGAGAAGGATAGGTGTTAGGTCTTCTCTAAATGTTTGATAGAATTCGCCTGTGAAGCCTTCTGGTCCTGGGCTTTTGTTTGTTGGAAGATTTTTAATCAATTTCAGTGCTTGTGATTGGTCTGTTCATATTTTCTATTTCTTCCTGATTCAGTCTTGGCAGGTTGTGCATTTCTAAGAATTTGTCCATTTTATTGGCATAGAGTTGCTTGTAGTAATCTCTCATGATCTTTTGTATTTCTGCAGTGTCAGTTGTTACCTCTCCTTTTTCATTTCTAATTCTATTGATTTCAGTCTTCTCCCTTTTTTTCTTGATGAGTCTGGCTAATGGTTTATCAATTTTGTTTATCTTCTCAAAGAACCAGCTTTTAGTTTTATTGATCTTTGCTATCGTTTCCTTCATTTCTTTTTCATTTATTTCTGATCTGATTTTTATGATTTCTTTCCTTCTGCTAACTTTGGGGTTTTTTTGTTCTTCTTTCTCTAATTGCTTTAGGTGCAAGGTTAGGTTGTTTATTCTAGATGTTTCCTGCTTCTTAAGGTGGGCTTGTATTGCTATAAACTTCCCCCTTAGAACTGCTTTTGCTGCATCCCATAGGTTTTGGGTCATTGTGGCTCCATTGTCATTTGTTTCTAGGTATTTTTTGATTTCCTCTTTGATTTCTCAGTGATCACTTCGTTATTAAGTAGTATATTGTTTAGCCTCCATGTGTTTGTATTTTTTACAGATCTTTTCCTGTAATTGATATCTAGTCTCATGGCGTTGTGGTCAGAAAAGATACTTGATACAATTTCAATTTTCTTAAATTTACCAAGGCTTGATTTGTGACCCAAGATATGATCTATCCTGGAGAATGTTCCATGAGCACTTGAGAAAAATGTGTATTCTGTTGTTTTTGGATGGAGTGTCCTATAAATATCAATTAAGTCCATCTTGTTTAATGTATCATTTAAAGCTTGTGTTTCCTTATTTATTTTCATTTTGGATGATCTGTCCATGGGTGAAAGTGGGGTGTTTAAGTCCCCTACTATGAATGTGTTACTGTCGATTTCCCCTTTTATGGCTGTTAGTATTTGCCTTATGTATTGAGGTGCTCCTATGTTGGGTGCATAAATATTTACAATTGTTATATCTTCTTCTTGGATCGATCCCTTGATCATTATGTAGTGTCCTTCTTTGTCTCTTTTAATAGTCCTTATTTTAAAGTCTATTTTGTCTGATATGAGAATTGCTACTCCAGCTTTCTTTTGGTTTCCATTTGCATGGAATATCTTTTTCCATCCCCTTACTTTTAGTCTGTATGTGTCTCTAGGTCTGAAGTGGGTCTCTTGTAGACAGCATATATAAGGGTCTTGTTTTTGTATCCATTCAGCTAATCTGTGTCTTTTGGTGGGAGCATTTAGTCCATTTACATTTAAGGTAATTATTGATATGTATGTTCCTATTCCCATTTTCTAAATTGTTTTGGGTTCGTTATCATAGGTCTTTTCCTTCTCTTGCGTCTCTTGCCTAGAGAAGATCCTTTAGCATTTGTTGTAAAGCTGGTTTGGTGGTGCTGAACTCTCTCAGCTTTTGCTTGTCTGTAAAGGTTTTAATTTCTCCATCAAATCTGAATGAGATCCTTGCTGGGTAGAGTAGTCTTGGCTGCAGGTTTTTCTCCTTCATCACTTTCAGTATGTCCTGACACTCCCTTCTGGCTTGTAGGGTTTCTGCTGAGAGATCAGCTGTTAACGTTATGGGGATTCCCTTATGTGTTATTTATTGTTTTTTCCTTGCTGCTTTTAATATGTTTTCTTTGTATTTAATTTTTGACAGTTTGATTAATATGTGTCTTGGCGTATTTCTCCTTGTATTTATCCTGTATGGGACTCTCTGTGCTTCCTGGACTTGATTAACTATTTCCTTTCCCATATTAGGGAAGTGTTAAACTATAATCTCTTCAAATATTTTCTCAGTCCCTTTCTTTTTCTCTTCTTCTTCTGGAACCCCTATAATTCGAATGTTGGTGCGTTTAATGTTGTCCCAGAGGTCTCTGAGACTGTCCTCAGTTGTTTTCATTCTTTTTTCTTTATTCTGCTCTGCAGTAGTTATTTCCACTATTTTATCTTCCAGGTCACTTATCCTTTCTTCTGCCTCAGTTATTCTGCTATTGATCCCATCTAGAGTACTTTTAATTTCATTTATTGTGTTGTTCATCATTGCTTGTTTCTTTTTTATTTCTTCTAGGTCCTTGTTGACTGTTTCTTGCATTTTGTCCATTCTGTTTCCAAGATTTCGGATCATCCTTACTATCATTATTCTGAATTCTTTTTCAGGTAGACTGGCTATTTCCTCTTCATTTGTTAGGTCTGGTGCATTTTTAATCTTGCTCCTGTATCTGCTGTGTGTTTTTCTGTCTTCTCATTTTGCTTATCTTACTGTGTTTGGGTTCTCCTTTTTGCAGACTGCAGGTTCGTAGTTCCCGCTGTTTTTGATGTCTGTCTCCAGTGGCTAAGGTTGGTTCAGTGGGTTGTGTAGGCTTCCTGGTGGAGGGGACTAGTGCCTGTGTTGTGGTGGATGAGGCTGGATATTTTCTCTCTAGTGGGCAGGTTCACGTCTGGTGGTGTGTTTTGGGGTGTCTGTGGCCTTATTATGATTTTAGGCAGCCTGTCTGCTAATGGTTGGGGTTGTGTTCCTGTCTTGCTAGTTGTTTGGCATAGGTTGTCCAGCACTGTGGCTTGCTGGTCGTTGAGTGAAGCTGGGTGCTGGTGTTAAGATGAAGGTCTCTGGGAGATTTTCGCCGTTTGATATTATGTGGAGCTGGGAGGTCTCTTGTTGACCAGTGTCCTGAAGTTGGCTCTCCTACCTCAGAGGCAGAGCCCTGACTCCTGGCTGGAGCACCAAGAGCCTTTCATCCACACGGCTCAGAATAAAAGGGAGAAAAAGTAGAGGGAATTAGTAGAAGTATGAGGAAAGAAAGAAGGAAAGGAGGGAAGGAAGGAAGGAAGAAAGAAAGAAAGAAGGAAAGAAGGCAAGAAGGAAAGAAAGGAGGGAGGGAGGAAGGAAGGAAGGAAGGAGGGAAAGAAGATACAGTAAAAATAAAAGAAAGTATAATAAAGTTATTGAATTAAAAAATTCTTATTTAGAAAAAAAAGGACGGATAGAACCTTAGGACAAGTTTGGAAGCAAAGCTATACAGACAAAATCTTACACAGACGCATACACATACACCCTCACTAAAAGAGGTAAAGGGGGAAAAATCATAAATCTTGCTGTCAGAGACCACCTCCTCAATTTGGGATGATTCGTTGTCTAAAGGAGGGAAGGAAGGAAGGAAAGAAAGAACGAACGAAGGTAAAGTATAATAACGTTATTAAAATTAAAATTATTAAGAAAAAAATTTAAAAAAAAACCATGGACGGATAGAACCCTAGGACAAATGGTGGAAGCATACACATACACACTCACAAAAAGAGGAATAGGGAAAAAAATCATAGATCTTGCTCCTAAAGTCCACTTCCTTAATTTGGGATGATTGGTTGTCTATTCAGGTATTCCACAGATGCAGGGTATATCAAGTTGATTGTGGAGCTTTAATCTGCTGCTTCTGAGGCTGCTGGGAGAGATTTCCCTTTCTCTTTGTTCTCACAGCTCACAGGGGCTCAGCTTTGGATTTGGCCCTGCCTCTGCGTGTAGGTCGCTGGAGGGCCTCTGTTCTTTGCTCAGACAGGACGGGGTTAAAGGAGCCGCTGATTCGGGGGCTCTGGCGCACTCAGGCCGGCGGGGAGGGAGGGGCACGGAGTGCGGGGCGGGCCTGCGGCGGCAAAGTCCGCTGTGACTTTGCACCAGCCTGAGGCCCGCCGTGCGTTCTCCCGGGGAAGTTGTCCCTGGATCCCGGGAGCCTGGCAGTGGCGGGCTGCACAGGCTCCACGGAAGAGGGGTGTGGAGAGTGACCTGTGCTCGCACACAGGCCCCTTGGTGGCGGCCGCAGCAGCCTTAGCGTCTCCCGCCCGTCTCTGGGGTCCGCGCTTTTAGCCGCGGCTCGCGCCCGTCTCTGGTGTTCCTTTAAGCAGCGTCTCTGGTGTTCCTTTAAGCAGCGTCCTTAAACCCCTCTCCTCACGCACCAGGAAACAAAGAGGGAAGAAATGCAGACTTTTCCCCCGGACTCCCTCCCGGCTAGCCGTGGTGCACTAACCCCTTCAGGCTATGTTCAAGCCGCCAACCCCAGTCCTCTCCCTGCGCTCCATCCGAAACCGAAACCCAAGCCTCAGCTCGCAGCCCCGCCCGCCCCGGCGGGTGAGCAGACAAGCCTCTAGGGCTGGTGAGTGCCGGTCGGCACCGATCCTCTGTGCGGGAATCTCCCCGCTTTGCCCTCCGCACCAGTTGCTGTGCTCTCCTCCACGGCTCCGAAGCCTCCCGCAGTCTCCGCCCGCGAAGGGGCTTCCTAGTGTGTGGAAACTTTTCCTCCTTAACAGCTCCCTCCCACTGGTGCAGGTGCCGTCCCTATTCTTTTGTCTGTTTTTTCTTTTTTTTTTTTTCTTTTGCCCTACCCAGGTACGTGGGGAGTTTCTTGCCTTTTGGGAGGTCTGAGGTCTTCTGCCAGCCTTCAGTAGGTGTTCTGTAGGAGTTGTTCCACGTGTAGATGTATTTCTGGTGTATCTGTGGGGAGGAAGGTGATCTCCGCGTCTTACTCTTCCGCCATCTTCAAGGTCCCCCCCGAAATCTGCCTCTCTCATAATGTTTTGAAGTACGCTTGACACTTGGTGTCCTTGTCAGCATCTGTGTTGCTCTACGTTGCAAATTTGCATGATAGATGAACTGGGTCCATGAAGAGTTTATTAACCTTCCTTTAACAGAGTAGGTAGTTTTAAAGTTTTTTGCAGCTAGCACCTAACTTTTATCTAAAACAAAAGAGAGAGAGATTGGTTTACAGACATTCTGAGCTGCACAATACCATTATATATAGGTGCTCTGCATTGCCTTTCTAAATACAATTATAAAAACACCTAGTGCTACCTATTACTTATAGATTTACATATTTCACCATATCTTTTTAAATTTTATTAAAAGAATACATAATATTCTGTGTCTAGTTGCCTTTCTAATATGCATTGATACACAGATGATTTTGTGGATACAAATGCAGTTGGAGGAAGTAGTGACATATGGATACAACTATGTATATCTCCGTCTACATTCTCATATATTCAACCCTTTTAATATTAACATCTGGGAATAAATCAGCATCATCCATTTTATTATCATGTACTTGACACTGAGGTGGTGGCTTGCACTGCAGTCATTTCTACCACCTCTGCTAATCATTTATCTTGAGTTATGTATTTGTTTTGTTTTTGTCACTCATTATGGTATATACATCTTGGTTCACTGTCACAATAAATGCATAATTTTTGAGGCCAAAGCATAGACTGAGGAAAGGAATCTCAAGAGATTGGTCTGGCTTTGTAGTCAGAGCATTAACTAAGGATAACACAATCTTAATTACCATACGTGAATTCTGCTGGGCAATAACTCATGGAGGATTAGGGTCATTTTATAGTAATATTTTGTCCATTGTTCCATAAGTGTGGGGTGATTTACAATTTACATTTCTTGGGAAAACAATGAACATATTATCCCACAATGGGATAGGGGTAATTATGTATTTTTCTTATGTCTATGGTGGTAGCTTATACCCAACTAATTCCCCCAGTGAGAATAAGTATAAAATTAGAGAAAAAAATGGTATTTGAAGGCAGCCAGTACTTAAGAAGCCGAGATACCAGAAAGAAAGGAAACAAACTGAAGTGACTCCTAAATTTAGCACTGCTTATTTCCTTCAGGACTTTAAGTGATTCAACTCAGAGGGCATAGAAACCAAGCAGAACTCAGTGACCTGGAGTTTGAGTGTCTCGTGAGACTGTGGAGAGAAAAGCTGTAGGTCAGGGCTACAGAGGTATCCAGAAATGGAGAGGCCAAGTCTACAGTGAAGAGGTAATTGAAAAGAAGACGTCAGAGCATCATGGATGGATTTTTCCCATGATGCATTTACCAATTACCAAATTTACCAATTTACCAAACAATTATGCATTATATATATCCTTTCATTGTACATAAAATGTCTGAAGCATTACTCTAAGGCTTATTCTAATAAGTCAGTGACACATATACAAATATATTTAAGGTTTCCACTAAAATAATAATAGAAGACTATGTAACTAATAGGCTAATCCCGCTTTTCTATCTTTTTTTGGATTCATAAGTTTTAATTCTTTAATTTCCCCCATTAGCCTATTAGTTGGGGGATATAAAAGAATTGAAAATTATGAATCCCCAAAAAAATAGAAAAGAGGAAAAATGAGAAAGAACTGATAAAGAAAATTTTAAAGTACAAGAAGAAATTAAAACCCAGATAAATAAACAATCACATTAATTGTAAATAAGCTACATACTTCAATTAAAAGACATTATTTGTCAGACTAGGAAAAAAGCAATCAATTTTCAAATCATGTTTTTTATCAGAAATAAACCTCACATATAAGAACAGTTAAAGACTGAACCGATTGAAAGAAGATCTAGGCAAATTAAAACCAAAATGGTTCAGCTATAGACTAAGAAGAAATATTACCAAAAATAGAGAAATTTTTCATAATGATAAATGATTAAATTCAGCAGGAAGATATAAAAATTCTAAATTTGTATGTACCTAATAAGATGTTTGTCAAGTACATAAAGCAAAAAATTGACAGAAGCAAAGGGATAAATAGACAAGTCAACACTTGTAGATGAAAATTTTAACCTACTAATCAAATAAGTAGACAAAAAATTAGTAAGGGTAGAAAGTGTTTGAATAGCATGATTAGTCAACTTGCCTAATTGTAATGTATAAAACACTGCACTCAAAAATTACAAAAATATTATTATTGTCAAACACACTTGAAACAGTTACCCAACATGGCCAAATTGGGCCATAAATCAAGTCTCAACACTCAAAGCAGAGTATGCTTTCTTAACACAGTGGAATTAAGCTAGAAATAAATCACCAAAGGCCCTGAAATGATCCCCAAGTATTGGAAATTAAGCCATATGTCTCTAAATGATCCATGGAAAACAATAAAATCACAAAGGGAATTAGCACATTAAAAAAAATGAATGATAACAAAATAATGACATGACAAAACCTGTGGAATACAGCTAACACAGTACCTAAAGAGAAATTAGCCGTAAATGGCTATATTAGAAAAGAAGAAATGCTAAAAATCAATTATCTGAGCATCCACTTCAAAAAGGCTAAAAGTGAACAGAAAATTAAAAACTAGTAGCAAGGTGAAAATAAATATAGGGTAGAATACAGTGAAATTGAACACAAATATACAGTCCTGAAATTCAACAAAGCCAAAACCTCTTTATGTGCAAAGATAAAGTTGATAAAAATCTTGCAAGAAAAAATAGAAAAGGTACAAGTTGCCAGTATTAGAAATGACAGGGAATTCCCAGTAGTCCAGTGGTTAGGACTCCATGCTTTCACTGCGGGGGGCATGGAAAAAAATATTACAAAGGGGACTTCATTACAGATTCTATAGATGTTAAAAAACAGCTGGACATTATTAACATATTTATGGAATAAGGATTAAAATGTATATGAGATAGCCTAATAAGTTGACAAATGCAGTCATTGCAAACTGGCATAGATAAGAAAAAGAGAAAAATATGTCTATCATTTTCTCTATTGAATAAATTGAATTCACAATTACTAACTCTTAACACATAAATTGTCATGCCCAAATGAACATGACACATACTTTATCAGAGAGAAGTAAAAGAGGGAGCAGTTTCTACCTTATGTCACAAAGCCAGAATAATCTTAATGCTAAAACCCAACAAGAATATTACAAGGAGAATTAACAGCCTGCTTCTCATAAACAAAATCCTAAGTAATATATTAGCAAATCAAAACTGTTAATATAAAAATATAATATTACACCCAGGGAATACAAGGACAGATGATAACATTTGAAAATCTATTAATGTAAATTAAAATCCTGAGGAAAGAGAAAAAAAGGTATGATCATTCTCAGCAGATGCAGAAAATGTTATACCTTCATCTCTTGTTCTTGAAAAAGCTCTTTGCACACTAGAAATAGAAGAGAACTTAATTTGATAAAGGATAGTTACCAAAAAAAATAGCAAATATCAAACCTAATGGTAAAATATTGAAAGGTTTCTCCCTGAGATTGGAAATGAGATAGGTTGTGTATTATTGCTACTTTTATTCAATTACACTGAAGGTTTTAACCAGTACAGTAAGATACAGGTAAGAAATTAAAGTATAAATATCGGAAAGAAGAAATAAAGTTGTCACTACTCATAGACAACATGATTGAGTACATAAAAAGGGAAAAAAAATCTAAGTTAAACTATTATCAATAATGAAGAAAGTTTGCATGATTGTTAGTTATAAAATAATCATATTTTTATTTTCTAACAATACTCAGAAAATAAATATACTACTTATAATAATAAAAAGACTTCAATTAAATAGTAACAAAATCTAATGAATGGGGCTTCCCTGGTGGCGCAGTGGTTGGGAGTCCGCCTGCCAAATGCAGGGGACACGGGTTCGTGCCCCAGTCCAGGAAGATCCCACATGCCGCGAAGCGGCTGGGCCCGTGAGCCATGGCCGCTGAGCCTGCGCGTCCGGAGCCTGTGCTCCGCAACGGGAGAGGCCACAGCAGTGAGAGGCCCACGTACCCACCCCCCCAAGAAAAAAAAATCTAATGAATGACATACAAAACTTCTAAACAGAAAACTATAGAACATTACTGAGAGAAATTAAGGAAGATATAAATAAATGAAGTATATACATAGTTCATGATTTGGAGATTCAAATGTAAAAGATGTCAATCCGCTTTAAATTTATCTGTAGAATCTTTGCAATATCAATCAAACTTCCAACAGCTATGTGTGTGTGTGTGTGTGTGTGTGTGTGTGTGTGTGTGTGCGCGCCCACAATTTGACAAATAATACTAAAACGTGTAAAGAAATTTAAAGGGAAAAATAATGAAAATATTTTAAAAGAAAAATTGTTGATCTTACCATATTCATGATAACAATATATGAAGATCTATCATAAAGAGTTATTAAAAGAGGACTGTATGAGCATAAAGACAGAAAAATAGAACAGAAAATTCCGGGAACAAGCCTGTACAAAAATACTCAACTCAATGACGAAGATAGCATAGGTGGACTTATAATAAAGTTGACAGTGAATTGGATATCCACGAGTGGATGAAACTGAACCTTGGCCTCTAACTCAGAACGTCAATTTTAGTAATCTTCAGGGAGATCAGAGATGTAAATGTGAAAAAAATAATATACCTTCTAAAAATAACAGAATTTTCAAATTTTGGATTATGCAAATAATTAATGAATCAGTTGCAACAAGTGTTAAAGTTAATAAGAGCAAAAACTGATGAATTCAGCTTTAAGTTAAGAATCTGTGTTCATCAAAAGTTACTATTAAGAGTGAAAAATTAAGCCACAGAGTAGGGAAACGTATTGTGACACTCATATCTAGCAAAGGACACGTATCCTTAATATATAATATGCATATCAATTAGAAAAACATAGACAACCAATTAAAACATGGCAAAAACTTGAACAGGTTCTTCACACACACAAAAAAAATCCAAGTGGCCAGTAAGCATAATATGTCCTTAGCATCAAATCAAGATATTAAAATAAAATCAAACTGAAACATAACTGTACACCTCTGCAATGACTAAAATGAAAAACAAATAATAAATAGCTGGCTTTTCCAAGTGTTCTTGAAGACACGCAGCAACTTGAACTCTTATACATTGCTGGTCAGAGTGTAAACTGGCACATCCACATTAGAAAACACAGTTGAAAGCATATGCTAAAATTGAAAGGAGCCATATTCTATAATCTTTCGTTCTATTCCTAAGTATGTAACGTAACGGAATTCACGTATTTGTACAGCAACAGAAATACACAAAATATTTATAGCAGCACTTTTCAGAATAGCATGAAACTGAAACAACCCAAATATCCACCAGTAAGAGAAATAAATAAATAAATAGATGGTGCTATATGTATACAATGAAATTCTTTCCCAAACAGTGGAAAAGAATGAATGACAGCTGCCTACAACCACATTAATGAATTTACAAATACTATATTGAGCTAAAGAAGTCAGATGCAAAAGTGTGTACTTTATATTATTTCAGTTTTTATACAGTTCTGAAGAAGGCACACTAATATAGTGTTAAGAAACAGAGTAGAGGTTACCTTGAAGGGCATAATGACTGAGAAAGGGGTACATGGGAAGCTTTGGGGATGCTGGTTATATCTTGGCCTGAGTGATAGTTACATGGGTATGTTCATTTTATAACAATACACTGGAATAAAACCATAAGGTGTATACACTTTATTGTTTTCATGGCTTACTTCTACTACAAAAGTTGATCTCACACAAGAAAATGTAAGGAGTGGCCCAAAAAATTAAAAATATGAAAATTATATTTCTAAAAATAAATTCACTAATAAAAATTCCATGTTAATGGAATCATCAAACCTTTCTTTTGAGGTTATTAATTTATTAGGATATTGTATTGTTTGGGAAGTGATCCATCTTAAAAATATATTTTAAGGTTATGTTTTACGAGTGCTATGCTAAAGAGAGCCTGTGGGGAATAATCAGTTTTGTTTGTTTCTGTGGGTTTTTTTTTTTTTTTTTCATTTGTTGATAAAACTGCCCTGGATTAATATTTCAGCTTTACCACTTCTTGGCTTTGAGTAAATATGGGCAAGGTGACAAGAGTCCACATGATTTCTAGGCGCACTGGATGTTCTTTACTCCCTACTCTGATATGTAACTCATATAAATTTCAGTCTTACATAGCCTGAAATCATATTCCCATTTAAGAAAATAATGTCTTCACAGTAACCCAACAAACCTCAAAGAAATAGTACATAACAGATCACACAATACATGCTGGGTAGTTTACAATATTAGTTTTCTTCCCTAATAAAGTGTGTCTGTGAATGTGTGTGCGTGTATGTGTATGCATGTATTAGGGGCACAAATGTTATTCTAAGCTGGTGTTGCATGAGCATTTAAACTCAATATTACATAAATCTATATTCCTCTGAAAGTGTGAGTCTCCTTTATTAAGATTCTAATATATAAGGGATTTAAACTGAATTGCATTGTAAGAGTAGTACCAAGAAATTCAGTTCCAATAATTTTGAATCAATCCTATTTGAAATAATTAGGGAAAAAGACACTGAAGATATAGTAATAGAAGCATAATGCAATTTTTGCTGGCAGAGTAGAATTAGAGATTTTGCAAAGACTTAGTTACCAAAGGGAGCATAAGGAATAATAAACTTATTACGGCATTTTGTTTCCTCGCCTCTTACAGTATGGAGAAAGATGAGATGTATAAAAAGGATTTAAACATGCACTTAGGGCTGCGAAAGGAGGGAGTCAGTATTTTCCAGTCACAAATTCAGCAAGAGTAGTACACAGTAGAAAAGAGAGGTGTACATAAAACAAAACAAAAATGAACACGTAAAAACCATGTATGCATACACACAAAACAAAAAATGTAGACAGCTAAAGGAAACAAATTGGTAAGCATACATAAAGAGTTAAAAGTATCTTAGTAAGCACAGTAGTGTATACAGAAGTTGAACTGTAATGTTGTACACATGAAACTTATATGATGTTCTAAGCCAATATTACCTTAATTAAAAAAAATACTTGGGAATCATAAGCCATGAATTACTGGTTTATGTAAATTTAACTCAGAACTCTAGAAGCAGACTAATTGTCAAAGAAAAGGTCTTGGGAAAAAGTTTGGCAAATAATGCATATTTATCAATTTTAAGTTAAAATGTTTAGTATATTAAAATAAAATAAAACTAGTAAGTGCTTAAAATTTTTTAAAAAAGAATTAAAAGTAGGTAATATTGGACTTCCCTGGTGGTGCAGTGGTTAAGAATCCGCCTGCCAATGCAGGGGACACGGGTTCGAGCCCTGGTCCAGGAGGATCCCGAGCCCTGGTCGAGGAGGATCCCACATGCCGCAGAGCAACTAAGCCTGTGCACCACAACTACTGAGCCTGCGCTCTAGAGCCCACGAGCCACAACACTGAGCCCGCGTGCCATAACTACTGAAGCCTGTGTGCTTAGAGCCCGTGCCCGCAGCAAGAGAAGCCACTGCAATGAGAAGCCCGTGCACTGCAACGAAGAGAAGCCCCTGCTCACCACAACTAGAGAAAGCCCACACACAGTAGCGAAGACCCAACGCAGGCAAAAATAAATAAATGTATTATACAGTAGGTAATATTACATAACATATTAATAAAAAAATGGAAAATGTAATAGCTCCATTCTCATTAGTACTAATTTTTCATTTATAAACTGCCATTAATGTTGCCTTTATTTAGAACATGATTGTTTTAAAGCTTTGTATTTAATAAATAGTATCTAAGAGGTTCATAACATCAGTCCTTACTTCAATGGCTCTAAAATATTTTCCCATAGAATTTAACAACCATAAATGTGCCTACCTTATTCTTTAGGACTTCAACTCTTGTGAGCTGGAAAAAGGATACGGAGGGTTCACTGTAGAGAGTAGGAAAAGGTGGAGTGAGGTCTTGCCAAGGATTCCAGTACGTCCAGGTTCACTTAAGATGAATGTAATAAAAAAAAGACCTACACATTTTCTCCCTATTTAGAGAGCATTTGAAAATGCTGGAGCCAGACAGCATGCATTTTTGTAGTCAGTAGGGAAAACAGACAGGGGTCAGTGAGGACTTAAACTGAAGTCACCATTTAAGAGTCATTTTCTCCAAAGAGTTTAAGGCATTTTCAAATATGTCTAAGTCCACAACTTGCACAGTGAGAGAAAGCATTTCTCTGCGTTTCTTGAGAGAGCTACTACTTGGTTAATACAAAAACTATGCCTTACAAGCTTTGTTCATTTGATACCAGAGACACCCTCTGATTAAAGTTCTCATTTAATTCTAAACTAATCTAAATATGACTGAGATTTTAAGGAGTAAAATAGAATGACTTCTCTTTACAGCCTGGCTTGCTGGAATTTTCACAATCATATAATGAAAAATTATTAAAATTATGGTGGTCAACTGCTCCCTTGATGTTGAAATTTCTTGGTATGTATTTGAGGGAGATAATAGATTGTGTTTTAACTGGTGCATCAATACAGTTGCCATGTTAGTGAAAGGGTAACACATAAAAATAATACTGTACAGAGAAAAACCTATCAAAAATATTCCAGAATATTTTTGTAGAGAATATTGAGTAGAGTTCCCTGTGCTGTACAGTAGGTCCTTATTAGTTATCTATTTTATATAGTAGTGTGTATACGTCAATCCCAATCTCCCAATTTATCCCTTTCCCCCCAGTAACCGTAAGATTGGTTTCTACATCTGTGAGTCTATTTCTATTTTGTAAACAAGTTCATTTGTACCATTTTTTATTAGATTCCACATATAAGTGATATATATTTGTCCAATAAAAATTTTTAAAAAGTCCCAACAGATTTTCTACCCTGGTGTCCACTGGTTAATTATATTCCACCTTGTTTCTATGCTAATCTATGAATTAATAAACCATAACTAATGATTTAGAAATTATCACACCATTTATGGGCAAAATGTACATCAAAAAGTTTTATCTTTAGTCACCAGAGAGCCTAAATTCACGACTGAAATTATTTTCCAAGACCTTCTTTGAAATTCCCATCAGTTTCATTTTAAATTTCCTAAGTTGCTATCTTTTCTGTCAATCATATACTGTTAGAATCTTCCTGTTTTATAAACTTTCAGCATTCCTCTCATCCCTATTCAATTATAAATTCACTATTTTGCATTCCCCCCGTTGACTGTAATTTACTGCTCATGCCTTCCATCCTTCCACTCGTAGAAGGCTCAAGAATTATTTATTGAACCCACCAGTATATCTAAATTTGTCAAATCAATTTTCTCTCTTATAGCCTGAAAAGGAGAGGCTGTTTATTTCAATCGATGTCTGTAAAAACAGCAGCTCGTGGAAACTAGTTAGAAGCAAATTCCCAAGTAACGCAGACTTGGCAGTATTCCATTACCTTTGATTATAAAAGGGCAAAATTAATGGGCAATTCATGAGGCTACGTGACAGAGAGGTGACAGGAAGTCACTACTATTCAAATGGTAGAAGTCAAGGAGTTGTTTATAGTAGGTGCCATTTCAGCCTTTTTTCCATCATTATGTGAAAACAGTCAACTTTTGTGGCCAATTGAAATGGGCTTTTCCTTCCAGACCACTTTGTCACATCTCCTGTGTTTAGAAAATTAATCTTTAACGAATGCTAATCAAGTTTCTAATTATAATATCTTTATATTTAATGTCTGTGTATCAGATGAAAGGCAAACATTTTGGGGCCAGTCACAAAGGACATGAATAATTTCCTTAGAAGCTTATCTAATTAATTTTATTGCTCTATAATATCTTTAAATTTTGAACTCCCATCACTTCATTAATTTAGATAAAAGTGAATCTTCAGCATTTAACTATGACACTTGTGTCAAGCACTATAGGGTGCAGTAATTTCAGTTGTGCGCGTTCATCTAATACAGGTAATGAAAACACATTGGGGGATATTTTGGGGATATATGGCACCAGTTTATCGTTTGATTATATTTTATTGTTTTTCTCCTTGATTTAGCAGTTTCAAGAAATAAAGTAAATGTCTGGGACATTCATTTGCTTAAGAAAACAAAATTAAAACAAACCGTAACTTCTCTTGTCAGTAAGCTTTATGCTAGCTTTTAAAATTGTAAATCTCATCAAAAAATATTTCAGTGACTCGCCAGTGATCATATGATATAGCCCCTATGCTCGTGATCTTCTAACAATATTAAGTGATAGCTCCCAAACCTACATGACTTCTAACAACAGAAAAAAATTAGATGGTATTATTCTAGGGATCTGGGCCCCTGCATAGTTAACCGCCACCCTGTCCCAGATCTTACAATAAGAGAAAGCATGTATTACTTTAATGTTGAAAGTTATCCCAGAAAGAAGCTCATGGAGATTCTCTAGCCTCTATGCTTGAGTTTTACCACCTGCTGGCCATCTAGAGCTAAGAGATAATTGCAGTTTATTAAAACTGTGAGATTAAGAAAAGAGAAGAGAGAAGTTAAGAACATGTGCCTTGGCATAATTATCCTTTTGCCAAAATAGTGAGAGTAAAATCTGTATATGCATGTTTGCCTGTGGCGTGTGTGTGTGTGTGTGTGTGTGTGTGTGCAAGGCATGAGAAAGAGGGAAGACAAAGAATATCGTATTTCGTAAACTTGGCCCAATCAACCATTTTCAGTGACTCTAACTCAGTAAGCTCAGCATTTTCTTCACTTCCCCAGGAACAAAATCATGTTTAAAGAGTACGACAGCTTTTTCTTGTACCTGCAGTTTTCGAAGACAATGCATCTATTATTCACTGTTCAAGTCTATGTTGATCATTGTCTCTGAATTGAATGCTTAACGAGACTGAAACATAATAGAAGGCTCCTCTAATCACTTATATACACAAGAGTTGGTCTAAGATGTGGCACGGAAGAAATGAATGTTATGTAACTAACTAATCAATAGTCCTTAGAGTTGAAATACAGAGAATCACAAAATAAAATCAATCAACTAAAGAGACCTTAGGCAAAATCAAAGTATCAGGAAAAATATGGAATTTAAATTGTTCAGTTTCTCAGAGAGGCTTGCAGATTATTAGTGCAATTCTGAGAATATCAGTCGTGGTACAACCCATTAGATTTATCCAGCTTGATTTTTTATATTTGTACTCAAACTTCAAAGAGTGGTCAAACTTGCAATAAAAATTTATAACAAGCCTATAAGCATTCTTGAGGAAATGGCAGTGATTAGTTATCTTACTAGTAAACAAACAACAAGCAAATATACTTTGTTTTAAACTTCATCAATATAGTACTGTGAAAATGACTCATGTTTGGAAGGCCAAAACTACATTTCGGAGTCTTGGAGTTAATTTTTGAGTCATATTGGTAAAGGCATGTAGCCCTGTGCATATCAGTCTCCACATCAGTAATCCACAACATGGGGATCGCATTACCTATTACATAGCTCTTCAGTAAGGACTGAATGAGATGATTCTGTGAAATACCTTGCACTGTACATAGTGCACACTGAATATGCACGGTGCTGATGTTTCCAATTATAAAAGGTGAACTCTAAGATACACTTGACGATGTGCCCAATATGATCTGGGCACTTCTAATTCTTCTCATATAATGTGTATAATAGTTCTCTAAATAAGGTGTCAAGGTCTTGAGTTTCAGTGTCCTCAGGAATAAAATGAGCTTCAATAACATGTTCAGAATCATATTGGTAGTGGGAGGCAAAGATGGGGCTCCAAACATTTGTTTCCTGCAAACACTGGATTCCCTTTTTTACTCTTCAGCAGCTGCTATTCAGCTCATGGTCAGACTAGAAAAGAGATGTAAATCTTTAAGGACATAATCAGACCTTATTTCAAATACCTTATAACTCATTTATCTACCTGATTCAAGTAGATAAAGGGTAGAATGTAAGTTTCTTGTCCTCAGAGTCATGTGTTACACTTTTTAAAATTTTCCCTTCCACTGAAACTAGGGAGCTGCATGCCTCCTCTCTGAATGGGAATGAATTATTTCATTAGACATAAGACAGTAAAAGAAAAAGAACATATTAGGTAAAAGAAAAAGGACATTTAAGGCCACTGGTGTGATTTTTGGGAATTGAGATTTTTGTTCCATTACTGAGGTGGTTGGAATTCCAAAGGATAATATTCATCCATCCATAGTTAATCAAATTAGAATATTGGAGAATAGCCATGGTAGTTAAATTCCAATCTTGTAGCATTGCCAGTGGGGTTAACCAACTATAAAATTGTAACATGGCTGTGATTATTTGGCATGTGCTTTAAAACACTTTTATATGTAATGAAAAAAATGAGTATTTGAAGGTTTCAGAGGTCTGAATTTAACCAATTGTCAAAAAGAAGAGTCTGATATATCAAATACAAGTCTGTTTCTTCATACTCAAAAGCCAAAGATTTTTCCCCTCCTAGCTTGCTTATAAATATTCAGTGCCACAGAAACACAAATAAATAATTGGCCATTTTCAATGCATTCTGTGTAATTGACAAGCGATCAAAAGATTATTGCATGGTACAGTCAGAGTCAAATGGTACTGCATTTATTAGAAATGAAAAATCATCATGTGGGCCAAGTCAGCAATGTATTAATGGGCCAGATTTCTGTGCATGCATATTTGTGCGTGTATGCGTGTGTGTGCACGTGTGTGTGTGTGTGTATAATTTTTTAAATTTAAGGGCTTAAGGATTAAGGTCTGTGCTACTGGAATTGACCTGGAAAGATTAAAAGATTATTATCTGTTTACACTGATGAAAATCTTTATGAAAATGACATATTAAAATAACTTGGGCTTATCTTACTCAAAAAGATCCCAAGGTCAATTTTGAATAAAAAATAAAATTCATAAAAGATATGATTCCCTTTCTTTAAGATTATCCCTTTTATCAGTATTAAAGATGCCTTCTCAACAACTGATTTGGTTCTAGCCTTTTTTCAGGTTTTGATGTTCATCTTTAATATATAGTCAGTCGAACAAGTAACAGTGCAGAAATGGGCTGTCTACCCAAGATAAAGAAAGAGATAAATCTTTGTTGCAATACAGCATTCTTTTCTTTTGTACAATGGGCTTTATCAATAAAATAAAGCTTTCTTCATCAAGGAAACCTCTTTTCATTTATTCAGAGATGGTCTTTATCAAGCTAAGCTCCAGCAAATGGTGTTTGGAATAATAATTTATACTTTTTTTTAAGCAGCCAAGCACTTGCTATTTTTCCTTGCTGAATGGTCAGATTCCATAATCACCATGTTGAAAACACCCTAATTAAGGGAAGTTGAAACAGACACACAAGCTTTCAAGAAGAAAGTTGAATTGCACATTAAAATGCAATATCCTCAATGCTGATGTTATTTTTTCCTTCCCATAGGGAACCACAGTCAGATATCCCGAGTACCTGTTGCTATTAAAGTGCTGGATGTCAATGACAACGCCCCTGAATTCGCATCCGAATATGAGGCATTTTTATGTGAAAATGGAAAACCCGGCCAAGTAAATATCTCCATGTTGTTAATGCTGAATATGTTTGTATACAACTGTCTCATATTTGATTAACCTGCATTATAGTGTGCACTTGCATCATTCACCATCTGCAAAGTCATAGGCAAGAAACATCCAAACGGGAACAGAGAGGGAGTATTCTTCTTTCAGAGATGTTCATTCTCTTCCTACTTATGACCAAATTGGCTCCTGAAGCGGAATGACCTGCTGTGCCATGAACCCCGAGCCAAAAAACTATCTTAAAATATCTCGGGGTGTGGATGATCACAGGGGAGGTCTTAGAGTGATGGGGCCAACATTTTAACCTTCAAATGATGGAAAGTGAGGGAAAAGCCCATGGGAAGGCATGTTTGTTTCACATCAAATGTAGAAATAACACATGACATTGGAACCCTAGGAAAGACCAATTGCAGGAAGTGAATTTTTAAATCTGTAAAGGTGTAGCTGCATTTAGATAGACATAATGTGAACAACATGTTTTAGACATGCAAGTAAAGCATCTGATAACTGTGTATTGATGTGTATCGATGGAACTTTTTTCTTTTAAACTGTCTTATGTAGCTTAGATAGGACAATGCAGACACAGAGAGAGAGACGGGGAGAGAGGAAGGAAGGAAGGGGGGAGGGAGGAAGGAGGGAGAGAGTTAAGAAAGAAGAACGAAAACAAAACCTGCTATACTCTGAATGTCAAAATGGAAATAGTCTATGTAAAGTTCTAAGAAACACAAATGTAATAGACTTATTTTAACAAGGTGCCAAAGTACTGTATGTTTAAGAAATTTATCGTTTTTCAACTTCCTAATTTATTTCTGGATGGTGACATTTTAATTTAAATAAACAGCAGCTGACAGCATGACACTGGAGTTGTTAATCCAACTATTCTTGTGCCTCACGTGGGTGTTAGGAATTCAACTTACTATTTGCCGAGCAGTTTACCTGACAAGAGTCAGATTTCTTCCACCTAAGAAAGGAATAGAACTGTGGCTCTATACTTTTATTTAACTCTTACAAAAGATCAAGTTGCTACTCTCCTATGAAACAGTGGGCATTTTCCCCTAGACTACTCTCCTGTATCTGAAGGACTGGCATCGTTTCCATCTACAAAAAAAAGATACACATACATGTGCACACATACAAAGTAAAAGCTAAAATTCTAATAATAAAATTGAGTAATTTTAAACACTTAGACATCATAAATGTCGTTATAATCAAAACATTCACCTTCAGCAGTCATATGCCAAAGGTGACCTCTTTTTAAAAATAATATTCTAACATTAGTTTCAATGTTTCTTAATTTCATCATGTCGAATTACCCTCTATCGGTCTTATCTTTTGAGTGTTTTTATTTGTGATCCTTTGAGGATGGAGTGTATATATACTTGGCAGCAAATATCATTTAGCTAAGTTGGTGAATGCAGTTGGTGGAGAGAGTCTGATCAAAGTATATGCAGGTCAGTTTCAAGGATATGGTTGTGTGGGCCGGATTGTTGCTGGGGTAATGTAGCCAATCACAGAGTTATAAGCCAGACATTTTTGATCATAGAGAAACTGTCAGATGCTTTAGAATTTAAGTAAAACTCCACTGTTCATGCAAAACTCATCACACAAGTTCAGAGAGTCAATGGCATTGATATTTCAAAAATTACACATTGGCTTCACTTGTGATATTGACATGCATGCCTTTGGACCTCCTGGAATCTGGAGGTTTACCCTGTGGATTTTGACTGTTTCCAAGGTTTTAATGATTCCTCAACAGTTTTTATCCTCCGAAAAAAATGCATTGTTTCATCCCCTTTCCTATGCAAGATCAAAATAAAAAAAAAAAGTTGATTCTTTGTTTTATGATTTTTGCAAATCAACATGAATGACTCATTCTGTGAAAAAATGTTTATGTTGTGTGTGTCCACTGCACTATCTTACCCTCAAATGAATCTATTTAGGCATGTTTATTAGAGTTCATATTTACATGAAGATAATCAGATCTTTGTCTGTTCAGCATAATTTTTGGACATATGGCTGACTGGTTGATACACACACAGTTGTTCAAATAGCTCCTGAATTCCTTGAATCCTTTGTGCTAGTCAGAACTCATGTTTGATTCATTATATCATTCCTAAGTCACTTTTAATAGCTCAAGTATCTCATTTTTATATTTAACATTTTCCCAAATTCATTTTTGTTATCCACACTAAATAGCGTTCACTTATATAAGTTCAACATAGATACACTTTCAATCATGTCTCATAATACCATACAAATGGCTGACTCACTTTGAAATTAGAATATTCATTATCACATTCATGCAAAACAAATGTCAAAGACTGAATTAGCACTAAATTCATAGTCATCTCAATATTTTTCAACAATTAATGTCTGCTTTATAACAGCCTCAGAGAAAGGAGTGCAGGTGGCTTTGAAATGTCTAGTTTGCCTGGAAGATATGGATTTAAGGCTAAACTCGAGGGGGTCAGCTTCCTGGGAGATGATGCAGCTGAAAATCATTAGCAATAATCAAGCACAAGCCATTAAAAAAACTCAATCCGTAAAAAATCTTCTGGATTGAGTGAGGCTTTGTAAAGAGTTCTTTAAAACATCTCACAAAATGAAAACCAGTATCAACATGAACGTAGGGAATTCTACTGCACTTGACTCTTTTCCGCTGGACTCATTTAAACAAAGAGTCCAAAAAAAAAAAGAAAGAAAAGAAAAAGAAAGAAGGGAGGCCACCTTCCTCTAAGATAGATCTCTAGTTCATGGTACATCTGTGTTAAGTTGGCATACGTTTACTCTGAAAGTAGAACTGGAAGTCCTGTCTCTTCCTCCCACCTTCCCACAATTCTGAAGTAAAAGATGACATTTTCTTGAATTGGTTCCCTTAAGAGAGTAACAACCACCCATGACAAAGAGAGTTCACAGTCAATATTATAAAAACTCAACGGGAATCCCTTTTGATTAGAATCCTTTTAAATAATCCCTCCACTTCAGAATTAGATGCTGATGTGGTATTTTCTGATGGCTAGTTACTCTTATTTAAAACAATTTTCCCCCAATAGTTACAGGTAATTTATCTTAAGTTAAAAGTTATAAGGTGACGTAGACCTTTAGTCTCCAATTCAATAATGCCATGATAGAGTCATCTACAAATTACTTGGCCCTCAGTTTAACAGGATGAATAAAAATATTCTCTCCACTTGCTCCTCTTTAATGGCCAAAGCAGAAATGAGCATATGGGTTGAGGATTTCAAAATTAGAAGGCAAGCTATCTGAAAGTTCATGTGTCTAATAGGATGATAGGTTTTGATCAGACAGTAGATATTTGTCGAACACAAACTGTATGCCAAGACTTGGCTGGGTACTGGGAATTTAGTGGCAGACAAACATCAGTCTTTTTCCCTCATAGAGTTTTCCCTCTGGTAGGCACTTGAGAAAATTAGATGTGGTAGAATTGCAAGAAAATACCTCAAATCCTCTGGGCAGAAAGGAGGTTGAAGAGATTAGAGGAAATGGAACTATCTTAATGAAAAGACTGCTTAGTATAGGACGCATTCCACAAGAGATAGGAAACAGCTATCAAGTGCTGAAAAGGAGTCAGCTGGGGATAAACCAGGTTCTGTCTGAAGAGAATGGTACTCTGGTGGGATGGGTGGAGGACCAGGTAACAGCTCCTTCAGGAGAAACCAGTATCTTCCTTCACTATGATAACACCATACTCAAAACCAAACATGAAAGAGAAATAGAGAACATCAGTGACCAGTGTTGGACAGAGGGCCTTCCATAACTCTGTTCTACATCTTGTCTCCTCAGTAGGGTCTTTCTAAGGTTTCAGGTGTTCACCTCTTGCTTACCATACATACAGAATTAGGGTAATGTGCTCCAGATGGTTCACTGACACAGGGACTGAACTGAAAATATTGTGTTTCCAGGGGTGACTCAAGGCCTCTTGTTTAGTCTCAGAGAATATTTATTGTTTGAGAATTAGTTAGCAACCGACCTCTTCAGCTATTTTTTCCTTTAGGAAGGAGCTTCCCCTGTTACTATAAATAAATCTAGTGGAGTATAATTTGAGCTTCATCACCATCTGTAGAAGTCGAGATGTTCTACTTATCATCAAGTTAATTACGTCTGGGTTAAAAACATACCTTGGTTTATCTCTTTTAATCCCTTCTATCTCTGACCAATACTGCAGCAATATAAAGTTTGCTTATCCTGGGAATATCACAGGTCAAAAAAGATAATAGCCCATACTTATAGATACATATCTAGCCAATGCTTGTCATGTAGTAATGGATATCCACAAAATTTTAGAATGATTCTGATTTAGCAGTGACAAATATTTCAGTAATTAGTTTCTCAGATATTACCATGGAAACACTTGTTTTATTCACAGACACAGAGTGCACAAATGAAAAATCATTTATTTATTGAACAGTATTTATTGTGTATCTACAAGATGCTAAGTATTGTAATATGACCTGGGGAGACAATGTGAAAATAACAAAAAAAGTGTTCTCTCCAATGGAACTGAATGAGGAAGATGGATAATAAAAAAACATAGAATGAGTCAATAATATAAATTTTGAAAACTGAGTTGAAGAAAACTACACAGTATAGACAGAAGAGAACAAAGAAAAAGCAGAGATCTACTTTATGTAGTGTTGTAAAGAAAGTTACTTTTTAAAGGGATATCATTTAGGCTGAAACTGAACAAAAATGAGAAAGGGTAGTCATACAAGAAGTGGAAACAAGAGCCTTCTAGCCAACAGAATAAGCTTGTGCAAAGACCCTGAAGGGAGAAAAACCTTGGTTTATTTGAAAAATTGAAGACATCTGTGGCTGAGTATAATAAGAGTAATAAGCAAATGTAATATGAGTGTAATAAGCAAGAATGAAATTGGACAAAAAGAGTATTATGTTTGAATAAAATCCATATACACACATGCAGACGTGTGCACCTGCAATTAAACAGGAAGAGCATCTAGAAGGTTGTAATTGCAAAAGATAATGGTAGCCTGGCCTAAGGTGCTGGCAGTGGAGGTGGAGAGAGGTGACTGGGGAGGCTGCATGCTTCCATGAATGAAATAATACATACAGACATCTAACATGCAATCAACATCACCGTTCTGGGAGTTTGGTGTTGCAATGACATTTTACAGATATGGGGGCTGAGGCTGATAAAAGAGTAAGGGTCTTAACTAAGGCCATGAAAAGTAGGAAAGATGGGCTTCAAAGTCTATTCTTGGAGGTGCCCCAGTCCCTGTACTTTCTAGGATTTCACAATGCTTCCCAAGGAGCAGACTTTGAAATGCCATTGCCTGTGTGACACACTTTTTAGAAAAATAGTAATGAGAATAAGATTCTGATCAAGAGTGAGCACTTTTCAAAAGAAAAAAAAAAAAAAACTCCTGTGATCAATAACACACTCTATTCAAAAGCATTCCACATAATAAGAAAAGTAGAATTATCCCTTGATAAATAGCAGCAATAAACGAGTTTGCTGCCGTATTTATATATATTTTTAGTTTCTGTTGGTCTTTTTCTAATAAATGTGAAACAACGAAATGAAATTATGGCATTTTATAACACTCATGAAACAATAAATGTAGGAGACTTAATTTTAACTTTCCTGCCGGAGGGCATCTTTCAGGATCTATCTGCATACACAAGAGAGAGACAGGATTGATTTTAGAACACATGAAATTGATGGCCTCAACAAAATGCATAAAATATGATTTTCATTTTACTTTAGGTGAAGTAAGGGGAAGGCAGATTAGTGGAATGTATAAAACAATATTTGAAGAATTCACATGTAAAAAAGCATTTCGAGAGAATCATTAATAGAAGTATAACTTTTAGAGTGCAATTTTGACAGAGGGGGAAAAGCTAAAAGAAAAAGGCAAAAAAGTTTAAAAAAACTCAGAATTTTTGAAGGTTTGAAACTAGCACAATCTAAGTCTGAGTCACAGCTCTGCCATTTACTAGTTTTGTGACCTTGGGTCTTAACTGCTGTTAGTTTAAACTCTCACATTTTAGAAATATCTAGCTCAATATCAAGTGCTCAATAAATAACTGTAATTATTAGTAGTATATATTTTCACTAGTTTCATAGTTTCAAAAGCAAAATATTTTATTAGTATTGTCTTTGTTGTTTTTATTGCTGTTATTGTTATATATTTATGATCCTTGATTTGGAGCAAAACACTATAAACAATGCCTAAATGGGTCAATATAAAAGAGGACAGTCTATTTCCCTGTATTGGAATAACTCTTCCTCTGATAATTTACAAGTGTATTTGTCAAGAGTGAAGAAAGGGCTTGTACGTCATTCCTCCCCATATGAATTTGTGGGCTAATATAATTATTTTTTTTTAAGTACAGCAGAATCAACTTCCAGGAACACATACAATCTAAATCTTTTTTGAAGTCATGTTTGCAGCCTCTATATGCTTTGACTGAACCTCTTGTATGATTCCAAATCCACATGCTTTATTCTGGCCCTTCGCCTAAATATTAGGATTGATGATCCACAGAAAAAACAATGGTATAAAGGATTGTTTACAAATCTTGGGTCGTTACTGACTGATGTTCTCTCTTCATTTTATTTTCAACCTACAAGTTAGTAAATAAGAATTTAGATGGAAGCATGGTACGCACATGTGTATGCTTGTTTTTACTTGTTCATGGAAGCCATGGTGATGAGCACGTCTTTTTCAAGAAAGTAAAAATGACACTAGCTATGAGGAGGTTTTAGTCATATTAGGCTTTGTGTTAGTGACATAAATTGGGTAAGATCTGGTACCGAGAGAAGCTGATGTATTGTTGGAAGGGCAGAGATGCAAATGGAATTAGTGCTCTAACCACCAAGCTGTGTAGATACAACACCTTCAAAAGGAGATTAAAGAGGTCTCCGGGCCTTTAAGACTTATATTCTAGAGGGTAGCGTGTCTTAAAGTGACAGCCTGAGAAACACTTTTAGGGTATAGCATGTCGGTATATGGTATGGTGTGTGGTGTGTCTGGGTGTGTGTGTGCGCATGTTTTTCCCAATAAGGTTGGGAACCACTGTATTAACCGAAATTAAAGAACATTATCTTCTACTGGTTTTGTTTCACTGTAAGATCCCCTTGCATTTATAAATACATATGAATCCCCAAAGGGCTAGAACCAAATGGTCTTGGGCATTTACCAAACATAGCTGATTATAAAATCTTTTGAATTTCCTTCAGAGAAAACTATACAACTAGTGGCAAATGGAAGCCAGCTGGAAAAATCTTGCTTAAGAAGAATAAACAATAGGATGCATTTTCAGCCTAGGAAGTAATGTTTATGATATTAATGAGGCATCAGGAAATATTCCTGTGAAGTTGTGTAGTGGAAGATGGAGAGGAGGTAAGACTAAAAAGGCAGTTGAGACTTCTAAATTGTGTTAAAAACTGTGGACTTTACTAATGAGGTTTTCAAAGCACAGCAAGTGATGGAGTAATTTTTCAAAAATATTGATCATTTCAGAGATGCACAAAATACAGATGAAATATGCAGAGACAAGCAAAAGAAAATAAGAAACAGGAGAAACTGGAAAATTCAAACTTTGTGTAAATACATCCTTTAAGAGTCCTTGCTTTGTATCATTTTACCTTAACTTAGTTACAGTAAAGGGAAAGGGACTGTAAAAGAACGAAACTGAGGAAAATGTCAGAAGTTCTGTGGTGGATTAATGAAGGCACAGGCCCCAGATGTCTACCGAGAGGACTGAGGACTTCACTTAGTGTTTAAAAGAAACATATACAATCTAATCTACATTCTCCTGTTGTGTTTTCTATAGGTCAGACCTCTAAGATACATGCTCTAAGTAGCCGCCTAATACTTTTTAAAGACAAAGACATATTCATGCAAAGAAACGTGACATGGGACAACACTTTGGGGAGGAAAAGAAAAATCTTGATAGAAACTGGATTGCCTTACAAATTATAAAAAAAGTATCCAGGAACTGTCCATTAAATGGATAGGAGCAGTGCTCAATTTGAACTATGTTACACAGTTTTGAAATAACTGAGGATAATTGGGTCATGTGGGTTTTCATACAGTTTCCTCAAATTCCTGTATGTCCTCCTTTTTCAATGTTATCATTGGTATAACTTGATTTCTCTTGTAGACAAAATTTGTATTTGCAAAGACCGCTCTTTCAGGGGATGGCTCTTAGCCTATTTTGTTTTGTTCCCTTCAGTTATGGACACCATTGATAATCTGATAAAAGCTCTGGACTTTTCCTTCATATATGTGCATATATAAATAATTTCATACAATTTTACTTTCATGTATCATCTTTTCCTTCCTCAAGTTGAAGACTACTGCTCTAAGAAATAGAAGCTAGTATTTCAGGAATGTTTACATTGGTAACCAGAAATAAACTATCAATAATAGGCAAAAGAATGAATAGAAAACCAAAAAATATGCTGTACTGCCTTTGATGTATCCTCACTCTCTTTCCACCACCTTCAAAATCAAAAGGGAACCTTAATATCCATAAAGCAAAGTACATGAATGTCAAGAATGGATAAGTTCATCTTTATGCACTCTCCAAAATATTGGAAGTCTAAGCCCCAATTTAACTAAGTACACGTGCGGAAGATAAGAATGCCAACAAGATTTTGAGGCAGTCTGATATGCGGAGCAGGAAGATGTAGGGAGTTTGTTACCTAAGTTACTTGGGATCAGATGTTACAATGTCTTTGATGCACTAGCGTTCTGATAAATCTCTTCATACCTACCTCTCAAAGTTACAAAAGAATTACTAGTGATGCTAAAACATGCCTGACATGATTATTTATTCATCCATTCATTTATTCATTTAGACAATACTTATTAAAAAGCTACTATGTGCCAGACACTGTTCTAATAGCAGTGAGAGGGGTGGAAAAACCCAACTCATCATCTAAGAACAAATCAATGAACAATAACTACAGGAACTCACAGGGGATATTCTAATAGATTCCAAGAGAGTTTTAAGGTTATCAACAGAGCAGATAATCAGAAATGTGTTTGTTTGTTGGCTGCCTGCCTTCTGAAAAGTTAATAATGACAGTGAAACCTACTACTATTAACTTCTTTTGAGTTACTATAAAAATCTAAAATAATGTTTAATAAACTATATTAATTAAAGCGATCTGAGGTTTAGCATTATTGATAAACAATGAATAATTTTTTAAAAAAGAGTCAGAATTACGATATGGCCGACAGTTCTAAAAAAAAATTTATTTTCAGTTTTACGCTTAGGAAGGTCATTTGATTTCAAATCAGTACTCTCAAGAAATAGATCAGAGTCTGCTCCCATGGAAATTCAAGTATGGCCTTGAAATTCATTTCCTTATGCCCGATCTCAGATATGCTTTGTTTTTCTGATAGAGAAGTGTATTAGCTTTTACCTTCCCTTGAAATTAATCCACAATAAATTATCAAGCGTTAGATTTTTCAATTGCATCCTAACTTTATTGCTAGAAAGGAAAATATTTAAGCTAAATGCTATATATTTACTAGTAAAAATCTATGACCTCTTCAGAAATTTTGATATCATTTTCATGAAATAGTTGTCCAATTACTTAAAAATCAGCTGATGTCCAAGTAGCTCACAGTGGGAAATGCATGCAGTTTTCATTTGCCATCAACTCAGTGGACCTATAACATCTGCTTGTGTGGAGGTGCACTTCCTTGAATAAATCTATTCTTTTTCTCCTGTTGTTTAAAGCCAAATGTGTTCAGATGTCATTACATCAATGAAAATTTCAGCCTTTTAAATATGGGTAACTTAACGCATTTTAATAGCATAAAGTCCTTCAAGTGATCTACCAGGCATCTACTCTCAGAGAAAATGATCAGACAGTGGCCACTGCATTAAAATAAAATGAAGTGTCAAAAATGGTTTAAACCAAAGTCTTAACCATAGCTAGTTCATAGGATATTTGGAAGTTAATTTAAAGAGTCACCATTTCATCACTTTTTTCCCAACACGTCATGCACTGATTTTGATGTAAACTTGACAGTACAAACTCTTCTAATGAACAGTAATAAGAGACCTATGGACACCAATCTTCTCCCTTGACTCAAAAGAGTGGATCCCAGACTTAAGCATGCATCAGAATCACCTACAAGACTTTAAAATGCAGATTTCTAGGCCCTGTCCCAAGACTTTTTGGTTCAGCAAGCTCAGAAATTGCATGGCTAACAGATTTCCTGACTTAAATAAATGGTGGAAAAAATATTTATTGCAGATGTAATATTTAGACCAAACTTCTGAGATGTGGTATGACAGGTGATTATACTCATTTACTTCAGGTAAGCTAAATTATTGCCTCTTTTGTTTTGGTTGTGAGAGCGTAACATGTAGATTCACTCGCCAGCACGTATGAGTCTTTTCCATGCAGATGACTTAGAAATGGTATTGCTTGTAGGAGCTCTAGCCATTAAATACACGTTAAGAATGCTCTTAGTTACGAATGATTCCCACCCCAGAATACAAGACATCCTCTTTTTTTTTTTTAGCGATGTTGAGCATCTTTTCATGTGTTTTTTTAAAATATCTTTATTGGAGTATAATTGCTTTACAATAGTTTGTTAGTTTCTGCTTTATAACAAAGTGAATCAGCTATACATATACATATGTTCCCATCTCTCTTCCTTCTTGCGTCTCCCTCCCTCCCACCCTCCCACCCTCCCTATCCCACCCCTCTAGGTGGTCACAAAGCACCGAGCTGATCTCCCTGTGCTATGCGGCTGCTTCCCACTAGCTATCTATTTTACGTTTGGTAGTGTATATATGTCCATGCCGCTCTCTGGCTTTGTCACAGCTTACCCTTCCCCCTCCCCCTATCCTCAAGTCCATTCTCTAGTAGGTCTGTGTCTTTATTCCCGTCTTGCCCCTAGGTTCTTCATGTCCTTTTTTCCCCCTTAGATTCCATATATATGTGTTAGCATACGGTATTTGTTTTTCTCTTTCCAACTTACTTCACTCTGTATGACAGTCTCTAGGTCCATCCACCTCACTACAAATAACTCAGTTTTGTTCCTTTTTATGGCTGAGTAATATTCCATTGTATATATGTGCCACATCTTCTTTACCCATTCATCTGTCGATGGACACTTAGGTTGCTTCCATGTCCTGACTATTGTAAATAGAGCTGCAATGAACATTTTGGTACATGACTCTTTTGAATTATGGTTTTCTCAGGGTATATGCCCAGTAGTGGGATTGCTGGGTCATATAGTAGTTCTATTTTTAGTTTTTTAAGGAACCTCCACACCGGTCAGAATGGCCATCATCAAAAAGTCTACAAACAATAAATGCTGGAGAGGGTGTGGAGAAAAGGGAACCCTCTTGCACTGTTGGTGGGAATGTAAATTGATACAGCCACTGTGGAGACATCCTTTCTTTGTTAGCTCTTTTTCTTCACATGCGCTCACACACTTCAGGAATGATTTCTTCAACAGGTGCACTTGGGAATAGAAGTTTTTTTTTTTTTTTTTTGCGGTACACGGGCGTCTCACTGCTGTGGCCTCTCCCGCTGCGGAGCACAGGCTCCGGACGCGCAGGCTCAGCGGCCGTGGCTCACGGGCCCAGCCTCTCCGCGGCATGTAGGATCCTCCTGGACCGGGGCACGAACCCACGTCCCCTGCATCGGCAGGCGGACTCTCAACCACTGTGCCACCAGGGAAGCCCTAGAAGTCTTTTTGAAACAAAATTGGGTAAAGGGAGAAGACGATGCTACATGTGCTCACAAGGAACTTTCCCCCCTTTGTTCTTCATAACTGCCTAAAAGAAGGCTCAAGTCAAATTATTCTGTTAAATATTTGTACATGTAGGTTGTCTATAAAAGAGTCATCTGTGTTTCAGTTTTTCCCCTTGTACTTTAATTCTTTCTTCTTTATAAAACTAGAAGTCCAAGGAATCTCTCTGCACCTAAATGTCAAGGCAAATATGTAAGCTGTTTAGATATAGTAAATATAATTGCTTTCCCACCTAATCTGATGGAAGCGAGGCCCATTTGTGTAACATCTAAGTTGTTACACTTATCAATGTGCTATGTCATGAATAAATGGTAGTGACCTTAAGAAAAAATAATAAATAATAATGATGATGACTAATACTCATTGAACAGTTACTAGGAACCAGACACTGTATTAACAGATTGACATGACTTTACATAAAGAATTAAAACGACCCTATGAGAAAAGTATTCTTTTATTTAAAATTTAGAAATACTGAGTTTCAAAGAGTTAAGTAAATCCCTCCATTTCATGCAATGAGTAAAGGATAAGGCTATGACTTCTGTCAAGGCAGCTCAGAGTCCATCAACTTAATGACTATCTCACTGTCTCCACCATGAGTTATATTTTGTGCTATTTTTTGTTATATTGTTACTCAAGCTAAGTACAGTTATAAGACATTTCACAAGGTCTTTAACAGGAGTAAAACACCTACAAAGTAGGAATATGTTCCATTTACAAAAATGGAGAAATAGAAAATGAGAGAAGTTATTTCATTTATGCTCCAAATGACCTTGATGCACTGCTTATCGTATAGCATGTGGGTGATAACAATGCAAAACTTCACAGCTATTGAAAATGTTCTTAAATTGTGGTGATATCTTATTTAGGTGATAAGTTACAAGGCAATGATGTCTCTTTCTCACAAAGAAGTGATCCATTTTTTTCTCTTTATTGACACTGACAAAGTTCAGTGGCACATAATTGTTTAAACTGACACAACATTAGGCATCATAATTCTCTAAATTTCACAAACCTGAGAGTACTTCCCTGTTAATTTTTTATGGTAAATCTGATTATACCCTTGACTATCATGCTTCATAGGCATTTTTTTTGGTAGAAATTATGTTGTAACTATTTACAGTAGTAGTTTAAGCTATAATTTTTACTACATTAGCTGTTGCCCAGTGTTTCATATGGAAGTTATTAATATCACAGACTCATAAATATGAATTATTAAGCTAGTTCTCTGACATCCCAAGGAACAACTTAGCACTAAGTTAATGCAACTTTGCAACTGAAATAAGCACATTCAACTGGCACCAATTCTGAGTATGTGTATCTATCCAAACAGTTCTCTGCACGGTGGTAATTCTTCTAATCCCTATAATTTATTCATCTCAGGATACACTCCAAAGCATTGTTTGCATGTGTTATCCACTAGCTTTAAAAACAGTATTCATTATTGGGAGGGAAGAGATGCAACTCTTCAGAAAGGTTTGTGGCAGTGATGTTTGTGCCGAGGAACATTCTATTTGCAAACACTTGTAACCTAATGAGTAAAATGAAAGAGGAGTTGTGAGGATTCAAGATTTAAGTACTTTACCTCCAACATCCTCCCAAGAGCCACACTACAATCACTGTAACAATTCCAGATTTCATTCTTGAAGCCCGTACATACTCAAAGTGGAAAGAAGCCTGTAATTGCCCAGTGGAATTTTCAAATACCCTTAAATTTGCCATTTCAAGCCACAGATACCAAATGGACACAAAAGTAGTGACCCTAATTTTCATCAGTTTATCAAAGCTAGGTTTTAAAGTGATGAATGTTTCTCCTTATTCTTGGTGTGAACCATCCATAACAACTTAGAAAACTGAAAAATATTCCTTGGACCAAAGTATCACTCTACTAAAGGAATGTCACTCAGCTTTTAAAGGCAGTGCAAGCCCTCTGATGTCATCAGAAGTGCTGACGTCAAGTTTTATGTTACAGGTCATTCAAACAGTGAGTGCCACGGACAAAGATGAGCCCAAAAACGGACATTATTTCTTATACAGCCTTCTTCCAGAAATGGTCAACAATCCGAATTTTACCATCAAGAAAAATGAAGGTAAATACATTAGCATTGTGAAACAGGGTAGAATATACATTGGAAAATAGGATGTGATTTCATAATATGACTGAAAATATCAAGTAAAATAATTTTTCTTCACTATGAGCAGTTGAAACTTAGCTTATCAGCCTAAAGGCATGGTAATTACATCACTTCCTCTTTCCAATATTGAAACAATAGATAAGGGAATTGTGAATGTGCAAGTTAATTTTATCCCGGGGAATACCTCAATCACCTTACTTTAAAAAAAAAATGGACAGCAAGATTTAACTCCTGTGAAAGTTCCAGTAATTTTACTGAGATATCTGATGTTATCCAAGTACATTATACCGAGATATCTGATAGAGGAGGGGCTGGCTTATACTTGGCAGTTGTTAAGTTTTAATTGAATGTTTACCAAGTCTTTAGGGAAAGCCTATTCTAATTTCATCTGGTTTGTGGGTACACATTAGAGGTATTTGTCTTAAGCCTGTACCAACTTTGACAATAGCAATTAGATCAGAAAATCCTTCTTGAAGGACACTCCTTATCAGTATTATTTTGGAGCTAATATGAACTGATTTTCTTGTTAAGTCTTTTACTCACAGAAAATATTTAATCCATTTCATTATTTCTTGAGAACCAAGCTCGGGTTAACCATTTCCCTTAACTCTTGTCTATTACATATGAAGGTCATAGATCATTTAAAAAAAGTCTATCTCATCTGTGCGTTTTTCTTTACTAAGCTGCTGTACATTTAACAAGGATTTTTAGCTGTCTGTTTTGGCTCAGAAGTATTTAAGCCTTAGTTTCAGCTGTTTTAGAATGATTAGCAGAATAAATGTATCATCTGGGGCTGTCTTCTGGCTTTACTATAGGCATGTGTTTAGATTTATGAATGGTCTATATAAAAACTATGCTCAATCTGAAGAGTAAAATTTGGCTCATGACATTTGGTTCATTTTCTCTGTTCTGTTTCAAGGAGGTAGTGAGTTTCGGTAAAACTTCCTTTATGAAGTGAAATAACATTTTCTGGCTCTTGTTAAATATATTCTGGCCTTACCCTTTAACAAAATGCTACTTAGTTCTTTGGGGATGCATCACAGAAAAGGAAATGAGAAAGCTATGATATAGATATTACTCATTCAGCTGGCTTCCACTATTATAAACCTCAAGGAAATGAAATCTTGATCTTTCTCCTCAATAGAGGAGCTACAAGTGTTAGCCTCCCTGAATTAGGAGCTCTAATCCAAGTACATTGTCTTTGTTTTTTGGATAACGCCGCCAACATTTCTTTTTTTTGTGGAAGCCCCGTGACCACGCCTAAGATGAGAGCCCCCTCGGCAATTCCAAACTGAGCTGAAAGTCTGTGCAGAAGTGTGAGCCATGCTTACTTTGATTGTGAGCTAATAGGTACTAGTCATTATTTTTGCATATCAAATGCCCTACATTTAAAGATTCTCTGGGAAGAAGTGTTTTCCCATCCCAAAGGTCTGAGCTCCTTGGCGCTTTCTGTGCATTCTGCAATTTCAAGATGTGCCCATTACAGGTATGGCCCGTCCAAGACACGGCGTAAACATATGCTGGATGAATGAGAGGTAGTTACTGGGTGCCTGTGAAAGTGTAGTTTTGTACTATATTTATTATGCCCTAAACCCTTGAAAGAGGAGATTTTAGTCCTACAGTGGATGAATTTCAAGTGTTTTCTCTACTTTTTAGAATTAGTACGAAGTAAAAGTTTGTACACCTAGGAAAACTCTTCGTGCTGCAACCCACATTTCAATAAACCCCGTAGTAGAATATTTAAGGCATGTGGATTATCTGTTTTATCTTGAAACTAGAAAATAGGATTTAAGGTTTGACTTACCTCACAGGTGTGTGTGTGTGTGTGTGAAATAATTGCAAAAAAAAAAAGCTAGGTATCACAAAATGGACAGAAAGAACACTCTCTGTGCCATGACTGTTTATTTAAAATTATGTGTTGATTTATTTTGCAAAGAGTGACCATATATTGTCCCAATGGGATATTTTTTAAAGTGAAAGGGGTTGCTATTTATATTTATGCCTAGAAACACCATAAACCAGGACAGTCTTGTGGAAACTAGGACATATGTTCTCTGTGATTTTGGATTTAGGATCCAAATATTCAACATCTCCATAGAATTAATCATGAACACAGGTCTCTGGAAGAGATATGTCAAGTTTATACTCTATCTCCCTTTTCCTGGATCAGAAATGCATGAGTTTTGTTTCACTTTTTTGGCATCTGGATAGTTTCCATGAAAGTAGGAAAAAAAACACAGTTTGTCTCCTCTTAACATTTAGAAACCAAGCAATGGAAAGAAGTTGTCAGGTTTAAAATGGTGGAGATATACTGATAAGAAGGTAGATAAAATGTTGTCTTGTGAGCCTGTTTCTCATTCCTTATTAATGATGAGAGAACACAAAACAACCAAAAAAATTCAAATACTAGACATTATTTATTTTAAAACTATGGTATATTTTATGTTTGAAATGTGAGAGAATCAAATGATAAACTCATATTCAGAATTGCTTTTCCTTCTTCAGATGGACTTTAAAATGGTCAATAGCTGATGTTTCTCCACTGAGAACTTCATGATTTACAACTCCTAGCCCAGCAGATGAAGGTTAATATTTTGAGACAGCCAAGACATTCAAATCCATAATTGATAGGTGGATGAACCCTCTTTTTAATTGGATCTTTAAGGGAGATGGTTTCAGTATTTGGCATTTTCTAAGAAACTTGCAGCATGTCTTTCAATTCGAAGTTGCTGTGATCATTCTCCTCTCTCATACAGCTTGGTCCTTCTGCAATTTTCAGCTGACTAATTCATAATCAAAAACAAAATGAGATAGAAATTAACTGTCTCTTGTCTCCTATACAGTTGAGTGATTTCATAAATAATTCTCTTTCTGAATATATGAGAATTATATTTCTGCCAGAATAGGAAAGCAAACTTCAATACAGATAAAGGTGAAAACAAAGGTCAAAAATGTGATGAGGGCTTCCCTGGTGGCGCAGTGGTTGAGAGTCCGCCTGCCGATGCAGGGGATGCGGGTTCGTGCCCCGGTCCGGGAGGATCCCACATGCCGCGGAGCGGCTGGGCCCGTGAGCCATGGCCGCTGAGCCTGCGCATCCGGAGCCTGTGCTCCGCAGCGGGAGAGGCCACAGCAGTGAGAGGCCCGTGTACCGCAAAAAAAAAAAAAAAAAAAAAAAAATGTGATGAGTCACTCACATCACATGTACACACCAAACAACCACAATGTCTTGAATCTTCTCAATTATACAGCTCAGACATCGGTTTCTTCATCTTCCAGTTGGATGAATTTATAAACAAAAGGAGTTTGACTGACAGCATTTCAGTAGTGGCTTCCATTCTAATTGTGAAAACAGAAGATACTCAGCAATTACATATTAACAAGTCAGGGAAGATAAATGAACCTTTTCCAGATACAGAAATCTCTTGCATGCAGAAAATGTGAGGTCGGCAGAAACATGATCTTCGCCAGCCAGCACGTTGCAGTTAAAAGATATGATTGAAATTGCCAGAAAGCAGGCTGGAGAAATGGGCGTCTTCATGTTTTATACTGAAATATTTGAATCACATGTATAGAGAAATAAGGATAAACATAAAACGCTCCCCTAAAGAGGGTCTGTGGGAAGGAAAGACATAGACTTGGCCTTAGTTATAGCTTGATTAGGCTTAAGGAAAGACAGAGGGGAACCAGAATATCTGATGACACTAATATTTTTTATTTTCTCCTCTTGGTGACTCTTTTTTAACCAAAATTCTATTAACAAGAACCTCACTCTAAAGGCATGATTGTGATAATTAATTTAGATAATGGAGATGGTGATTAGAGCTTTGAAATAAGTGTGTCTTGGGTTATCTCAATATCCGTTCCATGGTTACCTGTTTAGAGTATAATTCATGTTTTGTTTGGTGGGGTTTCCATCTCAACTCAATGGCCAACTTCAATCACTATGTGTTTCATGTCTTTTTATCCTCTAGAAATATCCCTTGTGAGAATACTGACTACAGGCAAGTTATTTTAAGCCTCAGTTTCATCATCTGTAATACCAGATACTACCTATCTACCCCTTAGGTGTGCTTTGATGGATATGAGTAACTGAGGGCTTAGACAGCTATTATCCCAGTGTCTGGCACATAGAAAATTACCCATCATGAAATGGGACAAGATCCTATTTATGTGAATCCATTAATTCCTAAATTTCCATCTCTTCATGGAAGAGATGGCTTATCATTCTCAACCAGGTCCCTTTGCAGCTATAACTCTGTTGATTTTTGAATGTTGTACAGTAGTTCTGAAATTGGCCTCACTGGTAGTTGTGAAACTAATGATCCTTACTAGTACGCATTGCAATGTATTGCAGTCTAAAGGGCATTATCATAGAAACATAAAAAGGAAAAAAATAGGAAGATGAGAAGGTGGGGAAAGAATGAAAATATTTACCAGCCACGAAATAGCTGGGATTCCTGGACCTGGTTTTAAATATGCAGGCTTTTTTTTTTTTTTCTCTCTCTCCTTTGCCAATATTAAACTAAGCTTTCTCCATAAAATGGCTAATCCCAATTTCCAATTTGTTAAGATGACATTCCATTCTAGCATATCAAGTTGTTTTAAATCATCCACAACCTCCCAACACACAGACTCTGTGGGAATCATTTTGTATAAGCTGGAAAATTAGAGTCTTCCTTTGCTTTTTTGAATAATGTCAACTTAATTCAGACGCCTCTTGTCCCCAAACTAAAATTTACTTCTTGAAAGTGGAAGTGGGTTTTCCACATTCCAAGCCAGCCAGAGCTGATCCTCAGCCCTCCATCCTCTCTCCAGCTGAATCCTCAGGCACACCTCTCCTGTATTCAGGATTTAGGTTTCCAGGCAGGCAGAGTCCCTCTGCCCCATCTGGGCTGAATTAGACCTGAAAAGCCTTCCTTGATTATCCACACAGCAAAGAGGACCTTGGTAAGCCAACTGTCCTCTTTCTGGACACCATCAGTCTCGTTAAATTCTTCCATTACACCAAGTTGCTTTGCAACTAACAGAAGACTTTCCTAAATAACATCTCTTTCCCCAAGTGGTCTTTAAAAAGCCTCCATCCGGGCTTCCCTGGTGGCGCAGTGGTTGAGAGTCCGCCTGCCGATGCAGGGCACACGGGTTCGTGCCCCGGTCCGGGAAGATCCCACATGCCGCACGGAGCAGCTGGGCCCGTGAGCCATGGCCGCTGAGCCTGCACGTCCGGAGCCTGTGCTCCGCAATAGGAGAGGCCACAACAGTGAGAGGCCCGCGTACCGCAAAAAAAAAAAAAAAAAAAAAAAGAAAAAAGAAGCCTCAATCCCTCAGTGACAGTGGATCCATTATTATTGGGTTTCTCAGGCTACCATACCTAAGCATCACGTGAAAACTGTGCGCTTGGCCGAGTGTGGTAGTGAATACCTATACACGCATGTCTACATACAGTAGACATGGTGACCCTGTCTACTCCGCTCACATAGTAGACTTTTCCACAGCATCAAACATTGATAAGAGGTCTCTTTCATATTTGGTGTTAGCTTTTACCCATATGAAGTAAGGTGTTCTTCCTCAGTGTTCAATCATAAAAGGTGGTGCTCAATTTGCATGGAACAGAAGGGCCAACTGGGATTCCGAATAGGCAGAATAGCATTATGCATACATGATCCAAAAAGGCTTCTGCTTCAGTAATTCATAATTTATTGTTTATGCTTCCAGCAATGTTTCGTTGATAGAAAGCCATTTATGTTTCATTTTGTCGTTTAAACTGTAATTAAGGATGATGTGCAAGCTAAGAAAAATAGATAACAGATCTGTACTTTCACTTTCGGAGTTGAGTGTGACTGTATAGCTTGGTTCAGAAAACTAGATTTTCTTTGCTTAAGTAGTTTTTAGAAAACTCTTGTTATTTTGTATCGTCTCGGAATCTTTTTTGTATGTTTGTTTGCTTTTTTAAAAATCATAATACAAGAGTACCCACAGAAGCTAAGAATTTCCTTTGCAAAAACTGAAAATCCTAAAATTATTGCTCTGGTCAGACATAGCACAGCGCAGTAGCTATTTTTCAGTGTATGTTATAGAAGACAATTTAGTTCTGAGACTGCTGACTCCTATGGATGTAATTCAGATACACTGCATATGCTCACATGTGTGTTGTCCATATGCTATTCAAAGTTATGAGTTGATCCAGAGCTTTGCTGTCAATTTGCTAGCAATCTTTTCTGGTTCTTACAGAGAATTCTAATTCTGAGGGTTTTTGAAAGAAAAACGAAGAGACACATGGGCACATGGTTAGTTATCTTGAAGTTATCTCAGTTATCTTAAAGATACCTTATGGCATAGAAACTTTTTTTTTTTTTTTTTTGAGAATTTTGCTTTCTGAGACTTTTGCTTCAAAAGAAAAATAGAACGATAAAGGAATAGATTGAACATTAGGGGAAGTAAAAAGAATTACTCAGAGAACTTTTTTTTGAATTTATCAAATCTTGTTTGGACCACTTTGTTGTTTGGGTCATTAAAGAATAATGTTATTTACTGATTTACCATCTATTTGCAAGCATGAAAATAGGTCTGGGGATTTTGTGTGTGCCAAATAAACATGACTGTCCTCTGGTAAGAACAACCAGATATTAAAATCGGATGTGGAAACAAAATGAGCTGTCAGTCTATGCAAATTTTCCTCTTCTAAAAAAGTATTAAATGTAGTTGACAATCATTTCATCTCTTTTCCGCCCAGAAGTTTGCATTTTGAATTAATCTGAGCACTTTATAGACACAACATTAGGCATATGTGGCGTTCCGTCTAGGGATGTGACCCGAATATCACACCATGTGCTTTGGATCCTTCAGTTTATTGAAGTGTATAGAGAAGGCAGAGAAATAATTTGGAAACAGTAAAGGGGACACTTGCATAGATAAACATGTAAAAAGTTGACTTGGGATGCATTAGAATGAAGGATAAAAGAGAGAGCCCTTGTGGAATACAGAATAGCACAAGCTTCCTGGTTAATAGTATTTAGTGTTGAATCCTAGCGCTTCTGAACATGAACTGTGAGAACTCACACGAATCACTGAGTAACCTTGAGCCTTTATCTATAAACTGAAAGTAATAATTATCCCTATGTTGTTTTGTTTAAGAAAACATTAATTTAAGTAAAAACATAAAAACGTGCTAAGTTTAGTGTCTGGTAAATAGAAGGCACTCAATAAATACTAGTTTCCTTCCTCTCTTTCTCTCCTTCTTCTACAAATTTGTGACCCCCTGAGCCTCTTTCATTCACCCAATGTAACAAACAAAAATATTAAAAAGGAACCTAAAATAAGGATTTGGGTGATAAGTAGTTATATGCTGTTCAACTGTCCCTTACCTGAAAGGCCAATAATTGAACCTACTGGTAAACACTGACCATGAGTAAAGCAGAGGGGAAAGGAGAAATGGGAAAGAAGAGTATTTGGGTAACTTAAGTTGTTCTTTGGATATAACCCTCATTACCATAACATAATCAATGGATAAAAATAAAGAGTACCTAAAAATTGTAGGTTTCCACAGGACTTGATCCAATTGCATATAGCTCTCTATATATTGGCAAATGAGATATTTAAGAGTTGATAGAATGATATAATTTTTGAGCTAGTAGCGCCTTAGTAAATAGGCAGATTATGAAGATATTAGATACTAGATACAGAGACTTCAAATGTATGTTTTAAAAATCAATAGCAGTGTGCTTTAAAAAGGCAACGACGAGAGACATCTATCACCCCAACTTTATTTTCCATCACTCTCTCCCTTTTACCTTGTTCCTGTCTTATACATCCTTTAGGTTGAAAACGCAAAACCAATTATGTTTTTTATATCCCTTACTTTTGTCTGGAATATACATCCTCTGCTCCCTCTATTTTCCATCTAGCTAATTTCTAGTCATTCGTAACAACCCAGGTTCCCCTCATCTGTGAGCAGAGCAATGGAGTGCTTAACGGTTTCTGTGAAGTTTGATTTGCTTTTCTCTTGCAGGACTGTGATAACTGCTAAGGTAGACACGAGTATCTGTCTTGAGTCAAGGAGTATCTCCTCCACTGTCCTCTGAGGTTATTGATAACACACCATATCTTTATTCACTCATATATTCATTCAATACCTATTTATTTAGTGCTTACCACGTGCAAGGCACTACTTTGGAAATTCAAAATAAAACAGTGAATCACATATACACTGTTTTTGTCCTCCTGTACAGAGTATTTTTGTTCTCCTTAGGACTCAGTCTTATACTAATTTGAATTCTCAGAGAGAACAGCTATAATTTAACATGGCTTTTTGTCATACAGTGGAGAAATTCACAGGCTAGCCTGCAAAATACTATGATATGAGGAGGAATGATCACACATTCTAGTTTCCATACTGTCATAAACAATGTTCCCTTTTAAATCTTACCCAACTTGTGAAACTGGTTCTATATAAAGAGTTAGGTTCTCCTAGATTCCATCTCTCCCATCTTTACAAAGCAGTTGGCTGATCGGGGTGGTGACACACACTCATGAACACATGGTTCTCCTGTGAGTTTCAGATTGGTGTCCTCGTGATTCCTGAGCTTAGACAAACTATGCTGAACTATACTCTGTAATGCTTTTCTGCTTGCAGAGTCAAATAATTTTGGTGAGCTCTTTCCAAATTCACAGTGATCCACAGTCATCACTGCAATTTGTGCTGTAGCACTGTGAGCTGGGGCTGATGATTCTATTTTTGCAGGTTTATTAGAACCCATTCTAGTTTTGGTCCAAGTCTCCCTGTAAATAGTTCATGCCTTTTCCAGTTGCTATGCACAGCTGGTTTAGAGACCTGTCAGTTAACATGTTTTAGCTAACTTTCAATGTAGTATAATGTTTATTGAGGGCCCCTGGCAACTAGAGGATGGTATTGTACTGATTTCAGGACATCATGTTGGATTCATTTTCTATCTGTTGCCTGTTCTGTTCCCTAAGCTGCCACCAGAATGAACGTGCTGATGCACTTCGTAAAGGAAGATAGTAATTGTTGTCCTTGGACCTCTTTGGTTTACTCATTGCCTTTGCTTTCATCCTAGTAGACTGCCTACTAGAATTTCCTCTCTCTATTGCTTGAGTATATTATTCTCAGACTTTTGAAGGCTGTTTATCTTAAAGCAGTCTGAAAAAAGGGTGATACGGTACCTGGTGTGCTGAACACAGTCATCCTTCTCTGAGTTTCCTGCTTTCATTTGGCCAGACAGGCATTGCTAGTTTCATCAAGGTCACACTGTGATATACTTCTCCCTGGACTTCAGTTTCCTCTCACACAAAATGAATAGGTTAGGGCTGGGAGCTAAGGACTCATCTATTCTAACATACTGAGCGTGCAAACCCATGGTATTAGGAGAAATAGTACAAACTTTGAAATCAGACAAATCCCACATCCACCAATTAACGAAGATGTGACTTTGGACAAGGCTTTTAACTTTCTGTAACAGACCGTGTTTATCTACGTCAAAACAAAATTGCTGGGATGAGCAAATGAAAGAATGTAGGATAAATGCCAAGGGCAGTACCTGAACTTAGATACTCTATGTATTTTGTCTTTATCAACCTTCAAAAGAAATAATGCAAATGGAAGTGATCTTTACATTAGAAATTATTGTACCAAATCTCATCCACATTAAAATACTGAATAGTATTATTAAAAGATATGCTTCTACAATATTATAGGAGGTATATAACTCATTGAGCAGGTTTCTGGACATGTTATAGAATTAAATTATTCCCCTACATCAAAATAACTCAATCATGTATGATACATGGTTCCAATAGTTCAGAATTGGTAAGTCTTGCTTATCTTCTAAGGCTGGAGACAAGGAAAGTTAAGAGTTTTATGAAGGCATTTAATTACTGGATTCAGTTTTGATTTACAGAAAAATCTCTCAAAAAGGTAGAGTTTGAACTAACTTTTGCAGAGATAAGACACAGTTTTGGGTAGAGGTGCCTGTCGAAGTTAAGGAAGAATGATCAGATATATGAATAGTTTACTTAAAGGAGAAATAGGGAATTACCAAAAACGTTTTTAAAAGAAAAATGCAGTGAGACATGGAGATTCATAAACTCTATGATCATGAGAGTTTGCTTGATTCCCAAAAATAAATTAGTGAAGTAGTACTTCATATTTTGAGTATATCTGCATCTATTCTTGATGCTTTTCATAGGATAAACAGTGCGTCTCACACTTTGAAGAGGTTTTTCCACACACGCTCATGCATGCACACAAAGGTTACTAATGGCCCTAGGAAGTGAATCGATGTAAACATCATGATCTACACATTATGTACATCAGTAATAGATACATTTAATTTTTTTTTTTCTCAGTGCACAGTTTTATATCTTAAAAATAAAAAATAACTTTGGGGCTTCCCTGGTGGCGCAGTGGTTGAGAGTCCGCCTGCCGATGCAGGGGACATGGGTTCGTGCCCCGGTCCGGGAAGATCCCACGTGCCGCGGAGCGGCTGGGCCCGTGAGCCATGGCCGCTGAGCCTGCGCGTCCGGAGCCTGTGCTCCGCAACGGGAGAGGCCACAACAGTGAGAGGCCCGCGTACCGCAAAACAAACAAATAATAACTTTGGCCATATTCTGAAACATATTGTGAATTGACATAAAACTTGCCTTTGTTATGAATGTTGGTAGGCTAAAAGTTCAATAAAGTTTTAGAATGGTTAAGAGACAATTATCTAGAATTCATTATCTTTTTTGCCCAAAGAAAGAGAAGTAAAATGTACGCAGGTAATTGTATAAAATTCACATTTTGACTGGGTAGGCAAGAAACAAGAAGAAAACCTATACCCCTGTATTAATCCTGTTATAACTTTTCTGTCTTTCTAAAATATTTATTCTAAAATGGATGTTTAATTTTGTAAGAACATTTTTTTTCAAGGAATAATCTAACATTACATACCATGAAAAGAGAACTGCTTACAAAATAACTTTCATTGAGAAATATAAAAAATGATTATAAAGATTAGAAAGTATGCTTACATCTCTGTTTAGGATATTTTTTAAAAGTCCTGTGGTTATTTTAAGACAAATCTGTACTTTCTTACTCTGCATGAGTTATATATCAAAGTGCAAAACAAAATAGCTAAAATTTATCGAGCACCTATTATTTCAGATAATTTACATAATATCTATCTATTACCATATATATTCAGGGTGAGTATTGTTATTGCCATTTTACAGATGAGGAAATTGAAGCTCAGATATGTTCACTGACCCGCCAGGTACAGAACGCAGCTTGCTACCAAGCTTCTAAAGCTACATTCTCACCAGTAGCACCTGCTGCCTTTCAATGCCTTACACTATACTTCTAGAACATTTGCTCAGTAAAACTGTTGATATTTCATTTATAATTTTCAAACACTTGTGCTTTCTTTTTTCAAACTATAGAACGTTAGAAACTAATAGCTAAACATCAGAGAAGACAGTCACAGTATTAGTTACAGAAAACCTGGAAGCATCAAAAAAGAATACTAAAACAAATGATTTACTGTAGATATTGCAGGCCTACACAAAACCTTATTATGCCTACTGCTTAGTGAGCATCTACTACATGCCAAGTGTGATTCTAGACTGTGTGTGTCTGATCCTCACAAGGGTCTTTGAAGTTCATTACAATGATACTGAGTTATTAAGAAACATAGTAAAGCATTTGTTTCCTATGCTTAGGAAGAGAACAATGACTCTTGTATTGGGCTAATAGACCTGGTTCAGTCTTGCACAACTTTCCACCCTAAACTTAGTGAAGATATAGAAAGATATCTTTCTATATAGGTATAGAAAATGATATAAAAATATAGAAAAATGAAAGCCACAAAAACTGACTGAGAGTCAACATGTTGCCAAAATCTGGAAGGACTGTCTAATTAAAAAGGTGGAAGATCTTGCTGCATTATCCTATTCAACGATCATACATAACCACTCAAATATATACACAACGCATTAGGACGAAGAGAACACAGATAAATCATTTAAACTTTTTTTTAATACAAAGAGTCTAAAATGCATTAAAAGGAAAGAAAAAGCATTTAGAAATATTTACTATTTTTTGGAAGTGGGACTTTTGTAGTAATTCAATTCCACATAAACAGTTTTTACATACTTTTTAGTAATAGGATGTGACATTTACATGATCTAAAGTTAGGGGCACATAAATACTTGACTGGTACCTAGATTAGTATCCTTTCTTCCTTGGATATTTCTAGGGTTATTATGTTCATATAGAACAAAGTAGGGACTTAAAGTAGGGCATTGGACCTATACCTCAATATAGTCTAGTGAATCATTTGCAACGGAGATAAGCCAATCATAGTGGCCTGAAACCATATCAGGCCAACACACTATCTTTGCCTTTTTCTGATTGAAAGCCTCAACTCTAATCTGATGCCTTAAAACTTTAATGTCACCAAATATACTATATTGTTAATGAGATGTATCATTAACGTTATATCCAGCTATGAAAAATAATGTTCCACTAAAAAGCTGACAATTAAATACAATGTGCCCTCAACTATAATACACACCCATGTTTCACAGATATTGCAATCAATACGGTATTCTGATTAATAAACCTGAAGAAAAGCACATTAGCTTCTAAAGAGAACTGGAGGAAAAGATTAAGAACCTAAGTACAAAAATAATGCTGGGTATAAAGAGTATAAGCAAAGTTTATAAGTAAAAGCTATAAAGAAGCACATTTCCAAAGGCAGTCATCGTTTTTATTATATTACTCACTTGCTTAATCCCTTAATACAATGTCTTTCAAAATAAGCAAAGCACCATTAACAAGGAATTACTTATTTCTCTCAAAGCACAATTTCCAATGTTGGAATTGTAAAATGAGAATTTAAAATCCAAATCTTGGCTGTGCAAGATTCTCCTGGAGATACGTTACTGGAGTATGTGCTGGGTCTTGTTTGTAAGTATAGAACATGCAGTTTTAGCATCATAAAGTTTCTCTCATCAGGGCCTTTCCTCCTCAGAAGGGTGATGAGAATGAGCAGGTGGTAGAGAACAGGAGAGTAGTGGGGTTTTTAGTACCATAATGCAGGTGGACCAAGTAGCAAAGCTGGTGGGACCTTACAAGAGGAAAGAAGGAAGCAGGTAAGAATGGAACTTAAGGGGTTAAACTAGCTATATAAAACCTTCCCTGAAATGTATCCTGGGTCTCAAGCTGATCCCAAAAAGGGATAAGAAGGGTCAAATTAGTGAGGATGATATGGCAGCAGGAATTTCCAAAACGTAAAAAAACTTCTCACTAGTAGGGATGTAGATGTTCCCACCTGTGACTCTCCTTCTTAAGAGTAGCACCCAGCCAAGGTGCTTGTTCCATGGGTACCTCTGGCTCCATAGGAGGGCAAAGATGAAAAGAACAAAATAAGATGTCAGGGAAGTCATCAGTCAGTTTTGTTAGGAGATTTGGGGAAACTTAGGAAACCAAGGCCAAAACCAGACTGTGGAGATGAAGCAGGTAGAGTCCATAATTTACTAGTCAATTCCCTGGGTCCCTGCGAGCTCCACTTTTTTAAGTCCATTGGATGTTGGGCTTATAGAAGCAAGACCATTCACATTACAATGTGAGGGTCTGAGCCTCTTGATATACGGCATGCATTAGTTTGTTTTCTTAGAGGGCTTAGAAGGGAAAAAGTTATGATGCAGAGAAAATTGGAAGAAAGAGGGGAAGCATGGGCTGCTCCAGCTGTGATTCTATTATCCTTGATCCGACAAATGTGTGACTTCCTTGGGCTTCTAATACATAAAATACTCTCAGAAGCAACAATGATGAAAGTGAGCAATGACAGAGACAGTCACACAAGGTAGGGAAGCCATCTCCCAGACTGGGTTCTGACTATGGGCTGCATCGCTTGTTAGCTGAACTTTGATAAGTATTGCATTTCTCAGCCCGAGTCTCCTCTTAAGATGGGTACATCCAGGCATTACTTACAGTGTTACAAGGAGTTTAAAAAACAAACTATGTGATGTTAGAGTGTATTGCATGGGCTCAAAGGGAAGAGCAACAGATGGTGGCTGCATTTAAAAAATGTAAGAAACTGTTGAATGAATGCATGCATTTAATGTAGCTTCACACAGAAGAGCTTGTGAAGAGCTTACACCACTTCTCTTAAAAAGAAAAAAAAAAAACTAGATGGAGAGAGTGCATATGCTTATTAAAAACTTATTTGCTTACAGGTGACAGAAGAACCCACTCAAATTACCTAAACAATAAATGTAAACTGGCCCAAATAACAAGAAGTCCAGAGTTTAATTGGCTTTTATCATGACCAGATCCAGGTGCCCCAAAGATGTTATAGGTCCCTGTCTTTCCCTAGCACTATTCCTCTGCTTTCTTTCTCTGTGCTATATTGCCTTCCCTGTACATTCTCTCCAAAGAGTGGGAAAGAAAGCTTGCAGACAAGGTAGACCTATACAGATCTCACAGCTTGGTGTTTGTAAATGAGAGATCTTCTCTATGCCAGGTTTCATATCAATTCCTGGTTTAAAACAATGGGGTCCCTGTTTGACCTAGGAGATGAGCATGTGACTCAAAAGCCATTCTCTGTATCTACAGAGATGAAATGTTTTCAGGGCTACAGTTGTATGAGTTGCTCCCTGTGCAAGGCCCTCAGCCCTGGGAGGAATGACAACTGAAGACCAGCACACACTCCCCTTGAGAAGCTATGATCCCAGCACAGCCTCCTTTGTCTCCTTTTTAGAAAGGCACCATCTCATCACCAAGCCCTTGAACTATGTGAGGCTGTAACTTCAAAAAGATGAATACATATTTTAATTCACACAAATGCAACCTTAGGCTAGTAGCAGCCCTGAGATCCCTGTTGGTTCAGCCTGGGTAAGTCCCCACCTTCCACTGGGGACAAGCCACTTGATTGACAGCTCCATCACAATCAGAAGATGTGAAGGAAGGTCCGTTTTAAAAGGAAGGTAAGTTGGAAAAATAAATAGTACAGACAGGATGAGAAGATAAGTCACAGATAGGCCAGCAGTATCAGTGCTATGAGTGACCTCAGCAGAGGGATTCCTTCCCTCCCCTTGGGAAGCTTCTCTGTAAAGAATGACTCTCCCTGTTCAGAAAGTTATGAATTGCAGTTGTCTATTATGTGACTTACATTGCATTACATTGCAATATGTCATTGTGAGATGTGACATAATATAATGTAAGTGACACGCAGCTAAAATTTTATAGCAAGAAAACTTTTTTTATATATCCAGGATCTCAGATCAAATTTGGTATCAGCTATCAATCCATTTTTTTCTGCAGATAGATCAAAAATTGGATGTTCATGAAAAGCAGGTCATTTTGAAACATCCACAAACACTTCAGTCCTGCACAACTCAGTTACTATAACTCAGTTAAAAACCAAACACTCTAAAAGCTGCATTAGTCTTGACTCAAGTTCTGTTTTTGCTTTCTATGATAAGTGCAATATTGTTTATTGTTTTGGATTGTAAATTTAGTTTTCTTTTGGGTACTGCTAAAAAGTGATGATCAAATAAATTATTTTAGTGCCTACATCAAATGAGTAGTTCACAACTGAATGTGGTTTTGTAGTCTACGAGATATTTGGCAATGTCTGGATATGTCACAGCTGAGACAGGGGTGGGATGTTACTAGCATCTAGTGGGAAAAGGTCAGAGATGCTGCTAAACGTTCTATGATGCTCAGGACAGCGTCCGCAAGTTCATTCTGTCTAATGTCTTGGCAATGCCTCTAAACCCAGAGGTCACTATTTAAGTGAACTGGCCTAAACACGGCCATGACCTGGTCCAAAGGTGTCCCAAGTAAAATTCTGATGAATCTAGAATTGGTTTCATCCATCATCCCATCCTCAATACAGGCCTTGGTAATACATTATTTAAATATCCAGCTAACTCTTTTGGGCTTAAGGGACACTAAACAGAACCTTTGTGCACACCAAAGATTGATTATTGGGAATTTCACCTACTAACAGCCTCACAGCACGTCCTATAAGGAAAAAAGGCAATATTTCTGAGCGTTCTACCTCTACCATAGCTCTATCTTTGAAGGCCTTTGGAAGATGGCTTCCCCTCTCAGGGCCCAGTGGTCTCATCTATACTATGGGAAACTGCATAAAGCAGAATTACTTGGCTTTGCTTGTTTGATTGTATTTTTTAATAGAGGAATCCTTATATTAAGCTATTCTTCTCAAGGTACCGTAATTATATAGAACACATAGATATGAAGTTTCTATGACTGAAACAGGTGAAAGACAGGACCAGAGACCCTGTCCATTCCATCGCCCCATCACTCCCAACATGACAGAACCCAAGAGATAACCTGAAAACCAGTGATGCAAAAGGCTCCTTCCAGGGATGGATACATTTGATGTTGTGAATCGTGCCAGGGAAAGACATTGGAAAGTCAATATTGCTCTTGGAAGAAGTCACTAAGGAGTGTGGACAGCTTCTTCGATGTTTCCCTTTGCTTCCAGAAAGGCACGTCTGAGAACAAAGTTGAAAATAATCCATTGTCGGTGTTTATATGTACCTGACAAAGAACTCTCACTATCTAGGATTTCCATCTGCCAAGATACAGAGTAGTACTGGTAAAAAGAAAGTAGGTTTTAGATTATAATAGATCCAAACAGAAATCCTTGGTCTGCCATTGACTAACTGTGTGTTTGGGTTCATTATTTAAGGTCTGCATGCTCTTGTTGCTTTCTTTGTGAGGCTGGGTTAATAATGCCTATCATAGAAGTGATTTTAAGGATTAAATGTGATAATGATGTAAAGCATTTACCACAGAGTGTGATGCATAATAATAGCTATCATTTATAGACTGCTTAGCACTATAATTGTAAGAATTAGAGATAATGTATGTAAAGTGCCTGGCATGTAGAAGATGTCCCGCATATAGTAGCTACTGTTATTATTCAGCTAGAACACGCAACCAGAAAGAGTTCCAGAAACATTTCTAAGTTGAATGCCTCCTCATAAGGTGACCCTGTGATGGCATAAAGCAGCAACCCTTTAATTTCATCCCAGTTTTGTGCATTAGCAAGTTGTGCTGCTGCGCTTATAGCTTTGTATCTCTTCTGGCCTGAGCTGGCCTCAGCTATTCTCACCGTGGTTCACTCGCCTGCCTGGGGCTTTGGCTAGGACATCTGGAACCTCATTCCATGTGGTTTCTCCTCTTCTAGAAGGTTAACCTGGACTCAGGTGGTAGACACTTTCCCAGATGGGGAGCAGATTCTTAAGGTTCACTTGATTCCCGGGCTTGGGGACTTATATACCCTGTCACTTTCAGCACATTCTTTTGGTCAAAGCCAGTCACAAGGGCAGCCCACATTAGGGGAGAGGGAAAAGAGTTGCCACTCTCTGATAGAAAAAGCAGTAGACATCCTGCGGCCATTTTCTGTTGTCTACTACTGTCTGCCTTCTGTCCAAAAATCCTTTATATTCTTCTCACATTCGATATGTGCTCTCTCCTATCCCAGGACTCCCAAAAACCTCTTACAATTATAGAATCAGCTAATCACGCTCCGTAACAGGTCTGAATTCAAATGAAATTCTTGTTTCAGCTTCTCTCAATCAGGAGACTATGAACTGAAAAGACACATTATCTGTACCCCCATATACCTAACATATCTGGTTAAATTTGAAAAGGATAACTGGACTGGAGATACTATTTAGATAGGGGAGGAATGTGAGATAGATAGAAGTCACTGGTCCATAGCTACTCTAAAATCCACCTGGTTACCTGTTGCCAGATCCTCTTACTCCAAAGGTGGGAAATGAGCCAGGTTCTACTCTAGGTACATGATGCCTTGTTCATGGTTCACCACTGCTCCTGACTCTGCCTCTGGGTTCTTGGATCATCCCTTGATAAATCCTTTGTTTTCTACAAGAAGTATTGCATATTTTCAGCTCAGTATCTTTCTCATCTGCTGGGTGTCTGAGACTTCTTTTTTAATTACAACTGTTAAGTCAATTTTATCCATGTTGATGATGCTTTCAACTATAAAATGGTTTTTTAAAATTTTTTATTGAAATATATGTTGATTTACAATGTTGTGTTAGTTTCAGGTGTATAGTAAAGTGATTCAGTTATATATATATATATATATAACTGAATATATATAAAATATATATATATATGTTTTACATTCTCTTCCATTATAGGTTATTATAAGATATTGAGTATAGTTTCCTGTGCTATATAGTAGGTCCTTGTTAGTTATCTATTAATAGTAGTGTGTATATTTTAATGCCAAACTCCTAATTTATCATAAAGTTATCTTTTAATATTTTGTAGGTTTCCTATGAGTCCAGTCCATGTCTCCAAAAGCCATATCTATTATTCTTTTTGAGAAATGTCTATTTTTTTTCAGTATATCAGTCTACTTTAAGACACTGCCCTAAAGATTTTCTTAAATTCTAGTCAGGTTGGTCTGTGAGGTACCATCTTAAATCTTTTAGATGTCTTAACAAAGGGCAGTCTCACCCTCTATTTGATCTTTACCCCATGAGAGGGGTTGGCAAACTTTTTCTATAAAGGGATAGAAAAGGCTTTGTGGGTCTTATGTCCTCTGTCACATCTACTTGATTCTGTCTTTCTAGCGAGAAACCAGCAAATAAACAATACATGAACTATAGGCATGTCTGTGTTCCAATAAATCTATTCAGAAAAACAGGTGGCAGGCTGGATTTGGTCCATCATCATAGTTTGCTGACTTCTACTCTAGGTCACTTTATACTCTGAAACTCTTCTACTGTTTGAGAGACATTAATTAAGAAACAGTTTTATTGTGCAACCCAGTAAGCCTTCTATTCCAAAACTGCATTACATAATGCTTACAGAATGAATATTTTTTGTTATTATTGTTTTGTTTTAGCTCATATTTCTTTTCCTGTACTGTATCATATTTCACTAAAAGAAGCCAATTGACACTTCTAACATTTTGTCTGGAAGATTTCTTAACCAAAGTCTACAAATTAATTAGGGGATTTTTTAAAAAACCTTTTCTGTTACTATCGATATTTTATAAACTTTTGTCTACTATACAACTTGATTGACCACAGTATAACTGGTTGACTACCAGTTTGCTATAGCATTTTCCTCATGACTTTAACAGATTCCACTAAGAATCTAATAGTTTTCTTGCTGCGTTTTTCAGCATTTCCTAAAATTCTCCTGACTTCTTTTTCAGCCTCTGCACCTATCTGGTCCCAAAGCCAATGCTATGTGGTTTAGATTTTTGTTACCATAACTCCTTTTTAAAGTACCTATTTCTTTATCAGTTGGCTTTTTCTTTTTTCTTTTTGGCTTCGTTGCGGTGTGCGGGCTTCTAATTGGGTGGCTTCTCTTGTTGCAGAGCACAGGCTCTAGGCACGTGGGCTTCAGTAGTTGTGGCTCGCAGGCTCAGTAGTTGTGGCACATGGGCTTAGTTGCTCCGCAGCAAGTGGGATCTTCCTGGTCCAGCGCTCGAACCCGTGTCCCCTGCATTGGCAGGCAGATTCTTAACCACTGCGCCACCAGGGAAGCCCTCAGTTGGTTTTTCCATGTAACAAGCTAACCCACAACTTAGCAGCTTAAAACAATCACGTTTTAAAATTTCTTATGACTCTATGGATCTTCTGGGTGATTCTTCTTATGTGGGCTGGCTCAGCTGGGACTGGATGATATAACACGGCTTCCAAACACATGTGATGATTGACTGAATGTTAGCTGAGCAATAGAGATAATTTAACAATGTGTGTCCCATCATCCAGAAGGCCAGTTCATACCTGTTCACAAGGTACTGGTTACAGGACACCCAAGTGTAGGAGAAAAGGGCAAGCACCAAATACTGGGCCATGTTTTCTGTCGTCCCATTGGCCAGGATACGACACATGGTAAAGTCCAGATACCATGTAAGAGGGGACTCACTGGGAGCATAATTATGGAGAGAAGAATTATTGCAGACGTTTTGGCAAAAAAGAAAATCTATAAACAACCTACTCATTATTCAGCACCAATTTTCTCCAGATTAAAAAAAAAAATTCTACAGAGCAGTAGGGTTCACTATTTCTTCTATTTTTCTCCCCCAGGGGAAGGGTGGACTTCTAAAGACATTTTGCTATAATTGTTTAGACTGTGACTTTGGTAAATCTAGGGGAAAGCAGGATTTATTCTCCTTCCAAGACCAGTTGTTTATCTTCTTAGCTTACAACATCAGTGCACAATTCAACACGTGGATATACACACACATGCAACCACACCTTTTTCTTCCAGGGGGTGGGGTGATTCTGGCACAGCCAACAAGGTATATGCATACGCTACTCTTTCCATACTCTCTGAAAGGGGAAAGGCAGAAGAACAGCAACAAAGGAGACATTCTTTTTTTTTCTTAATTTTTGTTTATGTTTGGCTGCATTGGGCCTTCCTTGCTGCACGCGGGCTTTCTCTAGTCACAGAGAGTGGGGGCTACTCTTTGTTGCGGCACGCGGGCTTCTCATTGAGGTGGCTTCTCTTGTTGCGGAGCATGGGCTTCAGCAGTTGTGGCATGAGGACTCAGTAGTTGTGGCTCGCAGGCTCTAGAGTGCAGGCTCAGTAGTTGTGGCACACGGGCTTAGTTGCTCCGCAGCATGTGGGATCTTCCCGGATCAGGGATCGAACCCGTGTCCCCTGCGTTGGCAGGCAGATTCTTAACCACTGTGCAACCAGGGAAGTCCCTAGACATTCTTTTATACATATAGTTCTGCAGGAAGGAATCTATCAAACTACAGTAATGATGCATAGCAAGAGTGAGTAACTAAGAGAAATACCTAACAGTCAGGTTCATAGGTACCTCAGACACTTAGGTAAAAACCTCCGATGAGAGGATCTTCATAGGATTATCCATCACATTGCCTTTGGACATTGAACTTCATGTCAGCAGGAGGACAGTCATAAAAACATTGTTTTCTCTCTAGATAGTGTAAACTTTCATCACAGTTTGCCCGGTCGATTCAGGTTTATGCCAATTGTTCCAACATTTTAGTTGTTAATGACCTCTTCTGTTTCCGAAGTATTTCAATGATAAATTATAGGGTCACTTAACCTCTAGGCTCCATCTGCATTCCTATTATAAAAAAATCACTGATTTTGCTACATATTAACAATTTCCAAGTGAAAACAATGTGCTTCCCCTGAACACCACTTTATCTACATGGAAAAAATATCCAATAACTGTCAGTGTTTGGCAAGGTAGTTAAGAAGGTGATCCAGGTGATCATGAAATGTTGATTGAATAGTTAAAATGTATATAAGTTGTGCATTTTTACTCTTATTCAGCAAGTTTTCAAGGAGTGTTATGACTGAGTACTGCAGAAGCTATCTTTCATACAGTTTTCCTCTTACTCATCCATTCATATACATTTAACACACGTCCACTGAGTTCTTGTGGCTTATCAAGAGCAGGTATTGCAACAAATATGAGGGATACAGAGATCAGTGTCCTGATCCATATCCTTAGCAATGCTATCGGAGGTCTCATCTGTCTCGTAATCACTGGTTTGCTTGTCTTAAGTCTGAGGTTTTCAGAGGGCAAACAAGATCTGAGACAAAGGGATCTCAATAAGACTGGGGTGGGAAAGGGGGAAAATGAGGATTTCTAGGAGAAAGAGATGCCTGAGCTGAGTCTTATAGGAATTGCCAGATGGAGAAAGTAAAGACTGAGTGGTGCTTCAATCCAAGACAACAAAACTGGGAAAGAAAACAAGATTATGCAGATGCACAATGTATATATGGCCGATTACATTGTCTGATAATGCAGATAGAGAGGTTCAGTTCAGCAATGGCCCAGGCATCCTAAACATGAATATGGCCCTTTGCCTTATTAGAGGCTTTGAAATTAGAAAACAAATAACCAAGACAGCGGGAGGGACAAACACAGGGTGTGACTAGAACACAGAGAAGGAGCTCTGATAGTCAACTCTGAAAGCAGTAAACCTGGGCTGATTCTTCAAGGTGAGTGTACTTATCAAAGGTGCATGACTTACCCAGGTAAGTGAAAGTACAAGGGAAGTCCCTTGAAGGGATCATTCAGGACAAAGGAAACAGCTTGATCAGACAGCCATATATATATAAGGGAATTATAACCTCATTGGCAGTACCAGACTCTACTGTGAGGGGGCATGCAGGCATTAGTGACTAAAAAGGAGGCTGGAGAGAGACCCAGGGAGATTTTGAAAAATTACTGGTGAAGGCTATAACATAAGAAAAGAAGGAGGTAATTCTTACAGTGATTTTGTATGCTGCAATCAGCCTTGTAGGAGTCACTCACCTATCATAAACTATCCCTGTTAGAAAAAAAAAAAAAAATCCCAGAGATTCCAAATACGAGCTATAGAGATATGTCCATTCTATCTCTGTGTTTTCTTACATTGGACAATGATCTGAGAAGCAGCATATGGTCCTGTTAGTGGACATGTTACTTGGCAGAGGAAAAAAATAAGCCAAGTGAAAAGACCAGCAAGCTGAGAGATTTATTTCAAACGTTTAATCGATAGCAACTGTAAAGGTGTGTGTGCTTATCAAAGGTGCATAAATATTTCACAATTCCCATTCCTGCAAACACTGACCAAACTCTGAAGATCATATCATGCATATTGATGAAAATGGCATTCTTTCAAACCTCATGTTGCTCATGCGAAATAGGAGAGCTTATATAGCTGAGAGAGACCATTTTAGTGTCATCTCTACGTGTGAGAAAACTCCTTTAGCAGGGGGTGGGGGGGGGTTATAACTTCCACCACTGTGCCGAGTTATTCCAAGGTTTCAGAAGACCAGTAGTGACAAAATTGTAACAAGGGTCAATAAAGAATCCAACGTTCGAGACAAGAGGGAGAAGCACAATGAACCTTTAGAACCTATCTTTATACCTCCTTCTCAATAATGCCTCCAGAAGTTAGCTACTTCAGAGACCTGCTTGACCCAGGCAACTTGATCATCTTTAGACTATGGATACCGCACTGCCATCATGCCAGTATAAATCCCCTATGATCCATTATTCAACAAATGTCCAGCATACTTTCTTGCTCCTGTACATCCCAAAGAATGTCAACTTCAGTGGAATGGCAGTAAGAATACAGACATAGACAGCTATAGTTTAACTGGCTAACTAACATGAATTCAAGTTCCTAGAAAGTGGAAGGCAGTCTAGATTAGTGGCTTTCAGATCATGCTTAGATTGTTGTATCTCAGCTGTAACACGTGTTAGTGATGTGACCGTGGGAAAGTTAGTTAAACTATCTAAAACTCAGTCTTTATCTAAAAAAAAATGAGTAAAGCCATTTTCATAGAGCTTTTGTGATTTATGTTTATAAAAATCTTTAGAAGGACTCAATAAATGTTTTATGTGTACCAAAGGGCTGGCTATCATTATCATCACTGAAGCAAAACAAAAGCTACAATGATAATAAAAACACAGTATGTATTGCTTCTTGGCTTACAAAGCAATGGCTTCACTTTTCTTGCCTTGTTTGTTCCCCCACAAAAATCCATGAGGAGATATTGCTATCCTCATTTTAGAGCTATAGTATCTAGGGCTCAGTGAGGTCGAGGTTAAGTTGTTGCCCGAAATCACAAAGCTAATAAATGCTAATTCAATGGTGGAAGCAGAATTCCAGGTCTGTGTGCTGGGGGTAGGGAGAGGATTCAAGGGAGAAAATGGAGCTTGGGGTACAGTTTGGCTAATGTTAATTGCATGCCTCTTAAGGACCAGGTACTTTATATATCTTATCTCATTTTAGCTTTATGACAATCCTGAAAAGGTGGTATTCCTTGCTCCATCTTATATATGTAGAAATTTAAGTTGAGTCATGTGAAGGTTTCCAAGGTCACAGAAGAGCTAATATTCAAACTCCAGTCATTTTTATTCTAAAGCCCTTAGTGTTTCATTATGAAACCTTGTTTTGGGTAACAGAGAAGATGCCGGTTTCTTGAACTGTCAAATGAAGTGGAGGACCACACCTCTATATTTTGAAACAAACTGCCAATCTGTGTTTCAGTGAAGCCCCCTCTACCCTGTCTCCCCATCACTTATGTTTCTCACCCCTTGGGTTCTATACTTAGGCTGTTACATATTGCAGACATTCGAAGTGCATGGCTTGGGGGTGAAAGAGGCAATACTTGGAATTAGAAGTAAACATAAGCTCACAGAAGGCAGTTCTCCTGCCCCCTCAAAACCCCCCTCTTCTTCCCCCTACCCACTGCCCCAAACCCACTGCAGAACTTTGGCTGGAAAATATTTAGGCATAAAATAGGTTTAAGATTTCTTACACCTTTGAAAACTTTACTTTGAAGATGAGAAGGACCATCTGAATTGATGTTAAGGGTGGCCCATCCACTAAAAGGCAGGAAGAGGGAAAATGCTCTTTTTAACTGAGTTGCATTTTCTCTGTCAATCAACCTGAGGTCCCTCCGTACAGAGTATTCCCTAGCTTGGGAGAGAGCAGAAGGGAACTCACGCTGTTCAAATGTTCACATCTCCACTGTCGTCTCAGTGGGATCATTCTGCAGAAACCCGAGCCACGAGGGGATGCTACCTTCAGGCCGCGGGATTGCTGCATTGGGAGGTCTCCCAGACAGCATGCACATTTCATTTCCTCCAACTGTTCAGTGGTCCACCAACAGCATGAAAAAGGAAGCACTTGAAAAAAGGAGCAAACTCTTCCTTTGTAAACTGCTTTAAAAACAAACTGCTTTGCAGACAAGTCTGGTGCCTGCAGGAGGTTAGGAGCATACAGAGAATTGCTGCTTGTACCTGCCTTGAGTCCTTGTATTCATAGGTGAAGAAAGCTAGGCTCTTTCATTAGAGTTTCCAAGGGCACATATGCAGTAATTCCATCCTTGGCTTGCATCTCTTCTGAATGAATGGGGTATAAATTAGCTGTTCTGGCAGAGAGGTTGGGATGATGGAGATAACACTTGCATGTGACATAATAAAGGGAAAAGACAACACAAATAGGTATGTCCACCTCCTTGCTTCCTCTACTGGTCCAGCGTAGTTTGGAAGTTTGTTCTGAGAAGAGATTTCAAAGTGCTTAGAACATGAGTTCTGGGGACAAAAAGATGTGGATATGAGGCCCTCTAAGCCAGCTTTATGGGGTGAAGTATTCTCATTTGCCAAAGGAGGCTGTTGATTTTCCTCACCATAAGAAAGGAAATAGTACATGATAAAATAGCACATAATAAAAATAGTATATGATAAAAACAAATATGATAATAGTTAAATGAGATGAAGCTTAGAAGGACTGACCACAATTCCTAGCTTATCAGTTACGCATATTCAAAAAATCATTAGACTGCACTTAGGCTAGTACTGTTTTTTTCTCCATTTTACAGATGATAAAACTGAAGCACATAGGGGTTGAGCAACTTGCCCAAGGCACTTAATTGATAAATGCAAAGCCAGAGTCAAACCCAAGCAGTCTGACTCCAGAATGCACAAGCAAAGACACTGCGCTAGTGTTTCTTATAGTGTGAGCTTAGGATAATAATTCCTGGTGGGAAGGTTTGTGTGAGAACTAAGGAAGTGGTAGGAATGAAATCAACTTGTAGGGTGTTTAAATTGAGAGTAACTTCTTCATGACATTCATCAAGACCTTCACAATGTCCTTTCAATTCACGAGAAGAGGCTTTCGTGTCAGGAATCCCAAATACTCAGTGCTGCTGCCAAAGCACAGAATGACTTTCGGAAAGTAACTTAGACTATCTAAGCCTCAGAGTCCTGGTCTGTAAAATGGGTATAGCATACCTGCATTTATGGTGAAGACTGCTGGATAGAGTCTGTATATGTACAGCTCATGTTAAAAATGGAGATGAACTTTATGAACTCTAGGAGATTTATAACCGAAGTTTTTTGGTTTCAAAATGGGGTGAGTACTGAGAATTCCCAAATTTCATTCACAATCACATTTCACCCCTTTTTCATTGTGGAATGAAAGAAGAGGGGAAAGAAGTCAGACTAAAACTAATCCATTGTAAACTAGGTATACTGTTCAATGATTCATTGAATCTACTTCAACATTTAAGGAAAGAATATCAATACCATTTTAAGGTTTACAGTACTGAGGGGAAAGAAATTATGTAATTTGCATACAATAATTTTATGGTTAGGAAGCTGTGGAGTTGGTCTACAGGACCCTTCATAAAACCCCACAGTTGCTGCTTTCTTCAAAACTGCCTGGCCCCTGTTAACAAACTCTTCATTCCCCCTTGTTTCAAAAGCTATTTGGTTAAGCATATATTCTGCTTTCAAATCTCCGAAGGACACCTACAAGATACAGAAATGTCCTTGTAATTTTGAAACACATACTGCCTAAACTAAAATGCATTAACTCCAATAAATAAAAAGAAACGCAAATCCCCAGCCCTGTCAAGGTTTCCAGCTACAAGACTTCCAATTAAAAATTTCTCCTTTTCTTCACTCAAGTAACATTTCCAGCATAGATAACAATTTTACTGCGACATCTTTAATACCATTAATTATTTGATCGTTCTGCAGAGAGCTTAAAAGCCTGTAAAAGACAGTGACAGACCCGAGGTAGGTAGGTGGAAAGTTACACAGCAGGAATAGCTAGTGATCTGAACATATTAAAGTGAGTGCCCCAGAAATAAAGGAACCAGATGAGGGGCACTTATAAAGTAACACTTGAACACAAACCAACTGCTGATTTTTTAAATAAGGACTTTGGAATGAGAAAGTGGATTTTCAGTATCTCTTTGGCTTTATTTTTACAGGCAAAATCAAACAGATAATTGAGGCAATCAGTACTGGGAACAGTGCCTTGTACAGAGTAGGTGACTAATAAATTTGAGAAACGAATAATTCAGGCAAAAAAAAAGAAATCCGACTGTCATGAAAACGGAGTAAGAAGAATGGAATCATTCTCACATAAATAGGGATCACTATTTGAATAACTGCCTAAACATTCAGATTGCCTTTGTTTATAGATGTGGCTTTACTGTGGTTAGGAGAAATCAGATTCACTGACCCAGAAATATCCCAACATGAGTAAGACTTTTTGCTTCAGTTATGTATGAGTGAAGTCTGGCAACTTCAAATTTATCGTTTCCCCAAATGAGATAGCCTGGGTGGAAGAGAACATTCATCTTCCATTCCACAAACATTAAGACTTTACTACAGCCTCGTTGCTAGATTCTTCAGATATAAAGTCATTGAAGACACGACCTCTGCCCTCAAAGGAATTTACCATTGTCAACTGAAAAAAAAATGCACAACATGAGAGTTGTGAGTTAAGTTTTATTTGGGGCAAAATGAGGACTATAGCCCGGGATAGAGCATCTCTGATAGCTCTGAGGTACCGGTTACAGAAAGGTAGAGGGGAAGGTCAGTGTTCTACTTGACTTTAGTGGGGGGGGCACATGCAGTCAAGCACCCGTTGGCAAAGGCTTGCTGATTGTCATGAGGAACAGGTGTCACCGTTAATGATTTTAGTGCTTTTCTAGGTAGGAGGAGATGCAAGAATTTGGGCTCATAAAATCTTCTCCTGAAAATCTCTAACTGATGACCTGTTGTGCCAGTTTATCCCAGAGCACAGAGTGCCTCATTCCTGATCTCTGCCCTGAACTTCTTCCAGGGTGTGTTGAAGATCGGCGACTGCAGTGGCTAGTGACCTAATCCTTGTAGAGGCAGGTGGCAAGTGACAATTTATACTTGGCACCATTTACCTCTGATGAATACAGCAGTAATCCATTAAGTTAGTTTCATTTTCAGGTAAGAGAGCAAGTTCTGCTTTGATTTAGAGCCACTGATTCTGCCCTAAAAGTCAACAATCATCTTCCAAGGTAAGTTGTGTGGACCAAGGCAAACCCATCTCTTTTGGGGAGGGCAGCACCAAGGGAAGAGAAAACCCAGAAGAGGCAATAATAATAATAGTTATTGTTATTATTATTATTTTAAAATTGACGTCGTTACTATGTGTCTGGTCTATGTTAAGCACTTTGTCGTGTCATTCTCACTATTAGCCTGTGAGGTAAGTGATATTATCATCCTCATTTTATATAAAAGGAAACTGAAATCTCAATGTTTGAAAAAGTCTTAGAGAAGCTATGTATATGCAAACGTAAGGCCTCTCCTTGATCTCTTTGATTTCATCTCCTTTAACTCCAGCCATGATCCACTTCACTCCACTACTCCCAGTCACAATGGCTTCCTTCCTGTTGAACTCATTGAACTCACCACAGGCAGACTCACCTCTGGGTCACTGAACTTATTCTTCCCTCTCTTGACACACTCTCCTACCCCCTGCCCCACCCCCCTATATCTGAATGCTGGACTCACTCACCATCTGCCTCAAATCTGCTCAAATGTCCCAAGAGAGTCAGGCCTTCACTGAGCATGTTTTTCTCTAATTTCCTCCTCTATTCCTCAAGCTCCTTTATTCTTCTCCATAGTGATTTTCACCTTCTATGATACCACACTGGCCAAGCTCTCACACCCAGTTCTTCTGCTATCCAAACTATGTTGGATGCAAGTTGTAATTTTTTTTTTTTTAAATAGGACCCTTTAGAGAAAAATTCTTTGCTTTCAAATTCTCTCTGTTCTCAATTGCTAAATTACTTCACAAAAGATTGTAGCAATTTGACCAGAACTATATGACTGTGCCCCTTCACACCATTGCCAATAAAGGATATTATCGTTCTATGTTTTTAAAATCTCTGCCAATCTGATGGACATCACATGATGTCTCACTATAATTTACTTTATAGGATGCAACATTTTTCAGGTAATTAACTGGTCATTTGTGTTTCTTCTTTAGAGATCGCTTGTTCCTTTCCTTTGACTATTTTCTTATTTTGTGTAATATTCCTTTCCTAATAAATTCTTAGCACAGTGCTTTGAAAAGATTCAACCAAAAATAAAAAATTCTCTCTGCTCTCAATTCAACTGTCCAAGGACCTACTAAGACAACAGATATCACTCTGATTATTTAAAACAGGAAATGTAATGCAAGACAGTGGTAACAAAGATGATAGAAAATGCTGAGAAGCCAAACAGCGGAGGCAACCTAAATATTGACAACAAAAGGAAGTTTCTACTGCCACTAAGCAAAGAGAGAAGGGGAAGATGCAGAATTACTGGAGCCCATGGTCATCCTGGAGTTCACTAAAAAGTCAGAATCACAAGAAGTCAAATGAAATAAGGGGGAGCTGAAGACACTGGGGAGGTTCAGCTGCTACAGAAATGCCACTTGAGGTAGAAAAGAAGGGAGATGAGTAACGTAACTTGGAATCTCCTTCCCCCCAGCCGCTGTCTCCCATTAGCTGAACTCAGCCAAACTCTGGATGATACAGGATCTGTTAGGTCAGTACCTCTTACAGTGAAGAGCAGAGCACTGGACCATCAGAAGATGGATCTGGGTGCCAGCAGTCAAATAACTGGCACAGTCTCAGTGATGAATTAGGCTTCAGGTTGGCTTTAAGTACCCTTGATATAGACCCTCAATGCAACCTGGCTTCCTTCTTACACAGCACATGCCAAAAAATGTAGTTAATGAAACATGTGTGTGATTTCTGCATTTGTTATTATCATTGTGTTTCATTATGCCTCCTACTAGATTATAAACTCCATGAAAGCATCTAAACATTTTTATTGCTGTGTCTATAATGCCTGGTCTATAGGAAAACCGTCACAGAGTTCTTTGCAGTAAATGCCTGGTGAATGAATGAATGAGAGTGAATAACCCAAGATTTAGCAGCACAGTGATTTACACATCACATTGTAATAATTACTTGCTTATTGGGTTTAGACTATGTCCTAACCTGATCTTCTAACTCCAGAAAGGCAAGAACGTACAACTGATCTCAAGTTTTGAAAGAAAGTATTATTGCCTAGTATCACAGCATAATCATTCATGCCATATCTATGAAATCCCATATATTTGTGGAAAAATAGGAGAAAAAGACAATAAAAAAGAAACCATTTCTTCTGAACACCACTAGTGGTGAGCTAATTCTGGAGAGAAGTTAGTCTCAAAGATCTCCTTGTTCTGTGTTCCATTGGCTTTTCTAGAATTACCAAATACAGGGCCTACCTTTCCTCATAGCTGATGAGGGTGATTAAAATAATGCCTTTTATAAAGAAATTGCAACTGAGAAACAAGAACTCAAATGAATTTCAGAATCTTTCCATCTATAAGATCCTTAATGGGAGAACAGTCAGAAATGTGTGACTATGAACTGTACAAAGGTATCAGTGAATGCGATGCATGATGAAATAAATATCTACAATCAGCACCTCTAGATAAATACATAATGATACTCCAGTGTCCTTGGAGTATCAAAGGACATTGATATCCAGATAGTGTACTTGTAAGGGCCTCTTTCAGCACGCTTTTCAGATAATCCTTGACTGTGGTTGGTTAGAGCAAGACAAAGAGTGCTAGGAATTCAAATTTATACTTCCATGACTATTGTAAGCATGACACTGTATTTGGAGATCTATATATGTCATCAAATTCTCATGTAAAAGTATAAATGCCTCCTTGCAAAGGTTCATGAATTAAATCATGTGTACCATTTACTGACTTTAGGGTTGGTACTGTGCTATAGTTTTTACATATATAGTACTACCTCTGATCTTTCTACAACTTCTACAGGTTTTGTCTTATTATAGCATTACTCAGTTACAGGACTAGAAATTCAACGAGGTAGAACATCTTGCCCAAGTCCACAAAGCTTCTAAAGAGCAAAGATGTAATTAGAAAGTAACTATCTATTTTTTAACATTTCGTATGGAAAATATCAAAAGTATATAAAACTTATTATTATTATTATTATTATTATTATTTTGCGGTACGCGGGCCTCTCACTGTTGTGGCCTCTCCCGTTGCGGAGCACAGGCTCCGGATGCGCAGGCTCAGCGGCCATGGCTCACGGGCCCAGCCGCTCCGCGGCATGTGGGATCTTCCCGGACCAGGGCACGAACCCGTGTCCCCTGCATCGGCAGGTGGACTCTCAACCACTGCGCCACCAGGGAAGCCCCAGCGCTGTATTTTTTAAAAACACCTTTGCTTTTAATATAAGGGCTGTGAGGGAGGAGAAGAGTAATTGAGTAAAACCACCATAACTATTATGAATTGGAGATATAATTGCAGGTATAGTAAGAAGAAGTATTTTTAAAAACTGGAAAATGCTCAACTGCCTAAACATGATAACAAAAGTAACTCAAGAATTTAAAGCATCACTTCTACATATTGCCATGGGTATTGAGATCTTGGCAAATGAGTTTTTAAAAGTAAGAATGCAGAGCAATTAGCAGAAAATCCACACATGACATCTCTTGGGAGTCTTTTTGAACCAGTTTCATTTATCCTTAGATTTTTAAGATTTTCCATCTCAAATTAAAAAATAACATAAAATTACTATTTTTCCTAATAAATAAACTCTCATTGCTTTTGATCAGTAAAAAGTAATGAGCTGTTAAATGCCCACAGAAATTGTTTTCAGTCTTAAATGGCTTCTCATGAAAGGAAAAATGCTGTGACTCTTTTCAGATTTTCACACACACACACAATCGATTGAATAAGCTCTTTTCTGTTATAGAAAGGCAAGTTAAACAGCAGGATCTACCTATTGAGTCGTGTGAATATCTATTTTTCAAGCTGTGGAATATCTTCAGAAGCTTATCCTTCTTTACTTGGAGAGATTATTTTTCCAGAGATTCAATGAATGTTTCTATAGCTTTTGCAAAGTCTTATGCATGCTAGTAGGATCATCCAGATAACCATATGGGACTCTCCTAATTTCAGAAGCCAAATATTGTCAGCTGTCAATCCATGCACAGTATTGCTCACAAGAACATTTTGTGGATTGGCCTTAAGGTCATGATGCTGACTTTGCAACTACTCTTCCAATCTTTGTGATTTTTTAGTAAATGTACAAAGTTGTGCCACCATCACCACCATCTAATTTTAGAACAATCCCATCACCTTAAAATGATGAATAGATGTGCTGACATAGAGGCTAAAACCCCATCTCAACCTCATTTTGAGAGCCAGTTAAATTTTTAATTTTCCAAAATTGGGTGTTATTGTCATTTATCCACTGATATGGGGTGCCACTTTCTAATTTATATAACATAGCAACCGACTGTGGGATCATCGTAAAAAAAACTCAGTCCTAGAAAAATGAGGGACCCAAAGAAGATAAGCCTAAGAGCCGAACTGGAGATTTTTTAGGGAAAAATGTTTTGCATCAAATGAGTTAAAGTTGGAGGTTGCCAGTGGGGGAATGAAGAACACATGAAACGTCCCAGTAAGTAAAAGTATTAGCGATTTCTGTCTGCGGCATTACTGAGGGCACAAGCAGAGCCAGGGCTGGTGGCGATTGGCAGGACTTTCGCGTGGCTTACAAATAGGAATCAGAATTTACAAAGAGAGATAGAGCTGCCAGAGGCAAGAAGGCCTAGAAAAGTTTCCTGGGTTTTGGTGCTCAGGCTGGTGTCAGGCCTGAGCCTCTGAGATGAGAGAGCCGAGTCCAGGACACTGGACCACCAGAGACCTCCCAGCCCCACGTAATATCAATCGGCAAGAGCTCCACAAGAAATCTCCGTCTCAACACTAAGACCCAGCTCTATCCAAAGGCCAGCAACTCCAGTGCTGGATGCCCCATGCCAAAGAACTAGCAAGACAGGAACACAACCCCACCCATTAGCAGAGAGGCTGCCTAAACTCATACTAAGTTCAGACATCCCAAAACACACGACTGGACGTGGCACTGCCCCCCAGAAAGACAAGATCCAGTCCCATCCACGAGAACACAGGCACCAGTCCCCTCCACCAGGAAGCCTACATGAGCCACTGAACCAACCTCACCCACTGGGGTCAGGCACTAAAAACAATGGGAATTACAAACCTGCAGCCTGTGAAAGGAGACCCCAAACACAGTAAGTTAAACAAAATGAGAAGACAGAGAAATATGCAGCAGATGAAGAAGCAAGGTAAAAACCCACCAGACCTAACAAATGAAGAGGAAGTAAGTAGTCTACCTGAAAAAGAAATCAGAAGAATGATAGGAAAGAATCCAAAATCTTGGAAATAGAATGGAGAAAATATAAGAAATGTGTAACAAGGACCTAGAGGAACAAAAGAGGAAACAAACAATGATGAAAAACACAATAAATAAAATTAAAAATTCTCTAGAAGGAATCAGTAGCAGAATAACTAAGGCAGAAAAACGGATAAGTGACCTGAAAGATAAAATAGTGGAAATAACTGCCACAGAGCAGAATAAAGAAAAAAGAATGAAAAGAACTGAGGACGGGTTTCCCTGGTGGCGCAGTGGTTGAGAGTCCGCCTGCCGATTCAGGGGACACAGGATCGTGCCCCGGTCTGGGAAGATCCCACATGCCGCGGAGCGGCTGGGCCCGTGAGCCACGGCAACTGAGCCTGCGCGTCCGGAGCCTGCGATCCACGACGGGAGAGGCCACAACAGTGAGAGGCCCGCGTACCGCAGGAAAAAAAAAAAGAATTGAGGACAGTCTCAGAGACCTCTGGGAAAACATTAAATGCACCAATATTCAAATTATAGGGGTCCCAGAAGAAGAAGAGAAAAAGAAAGGGTCTGAGAAAATACTTGAAGAGATTATAGTTGAAAAATTCCCACAAATCGGAAAGGAAATAGTCAATCAAGTCCAGGAAGTGCACAGAATCCCATGTAGGATAAATCCAAGGACAAATACGTGAAGACACATATTAATCAAACTATCAAAAATTAAATACAAAGAAAAAATATTAAAAGCAGCAAGGGAAAAACAACAAATAACATACAAGGGAATCCCCATAAGGTTAACAGCTGATCTTTCAGCAGAAACTCTGCAAGCCAGAAGGGAATGACAGGACATATTTAAAGTGATGAAAGGGAAAAACCTACAACCAAGATGACGGTACCCAGGAAGGGTCTCATTCAGATTTGACAGAGAAATTAAAACCTTTACAGACAAGCAAAGGTTAAGAGAATTCAGCACCACCAAACCAACATTACAACAAATGCTAAAGGAACTTCTCTAGGCAGGAAACACAAGAGAAGGAAAAGACCTACAAAAACAAACCCAAAACAATTAAGAAAATGGTAATAGGAACACACATATTGATAATTACCTTAAATGTAAAAGGATTAAATGCTCCAAACAAAAGACGTAGACTGGCTAAAAACAAGACCCGTATATACGCTGTCTATAAGAGACCCACTTCAGACCTAGGGACACCTACAGACTGAAATTAAGGGGAGAGAAAAAGATATTCCATGCAAATAGAAATCAAAAGAAAGCTAGAGTAGCAATTCTCATATCAGACAAAATAGACTTTAAACGAAAGACTATTACAAGAGACAAAGAAGGACACAACATAATGATCAAGGGATCGATCCAAGAAGAAGATATAACAACTATAAATATTTATGTACCCAACATAGGAGCACCTCAGTACATAAGGCAAATGCTGACAGTCACAAAAGGGGAAATCGACAGTAACACAATAATAGTGGGGGACTTTAACACCCCACTTTCACCCATGGACAGATCATCCAAAATGAAAATAAATAAGGAAACACAAGCTTTAAATGATACATTAGACAAGATGGATTTAACTGATATTTATAGGACATTCCATCCCAAAACAACAGAATACACTTTCGTCTTAAGTGCTCATGGAACATTCTCCAGGATAGAACATATCGTTGGTCACAAATCAAGCCTTGGTAAATTTAAGGAAACTGAAATTTTATCAAATATCTTTTCCAACCACAACAGTATGAGACTAGACATCAATAACAGGAAAAAAAACTGTAAAAAATGCAAACACATGGAGGCTAAACAATACACTACTAAATAACCAAGAGATCACTGATGAAATCAAAGAGGAAATCAAAAATACCTAGCAACAAATGACAATGAAAAAACAACGACCCAAAACCTATGGGATGCAGCAAAAGCAGTTCTAAGAGGGACATTTATAGCAATAAAATTCTACCTCAAGAAACAAGAAAAGTCTCAAATGAATAACCTAATCTTACACCTAAAACAATTAGAGAAAGAAGAACCAAAAAAACCCAAAGTTAGCTGAAGGAAAGAAATCATAAAGATCAGGTCACAAATAAATGAAAAAGAAATGAAGGATACAATAGCAAGGATCAATAAAACTAAAAGCTGGTTCTTTGAGAAGATAAACAAAATTGATAAACCATTAGCCATACTCATCAAGAAAAAAAAGGGAGAAGACTCAAATCAACAGAATTAGAAATGAAAAAGGAGAAGTAACAACTCACCCAGCAGAAATACGAAGAATCAAAAGGGCTTACTACAAGCAACTATATGCCAATAAAATGGACAACCTGGAAGAAATGGACAAATTCTTAGAAAAGCACAACCTTCTGAGTCTGAACCAGGAAGAAATAGAAAATATACACAGACCAATCACAAGCACTGTAATTGAAACTGTGATTAAAAATTTTCCAACAAACAAAAGCCCAGGAACAGATGGATTCACAGGCGAATTCTATCAAACATTTAGAGAAGCGCTAACACTCATCATTCTCAAACTCTTCTAAAATACAGCAGAGGGAGGAACACTCACAAACTCATTCTGTGAGGCTACCATCACCCTGATACCAAAACCAGTCAAAGATGTCACAAAAAAAGAAAACTACAGACCAATATCACTGATGAACATAGATGCAAAAATCCTAAACAAAATACTAGCAAACGGAATCCAACAGCACACTGAAAGGATCATACACCATGATCAAGTGGGGTTTATCCCAGGAATGTAAGGATTCTTCAATATACACAAACAAATCAATGTGATATACCATATTAACAAATTGAAGGAAAAAAAACATATGATCATCTCAATAGATGCAGAAATAACTTTCAACAAAATTCGACACTCATTTATGATTAAAACTCTCCAGAAAGTAAGCATAGAGGGAACCTACCTCAACATAATAAAGGCCATATATAACAAACCCACAGCCAACATCATTCTCAATGATGAAAATCTGAAAGCATTTCCTCTAAGATCAGGAATAAGACAGGGTTGCACACTCTCAACACTATTATTCAACATAGTTTTAGAAGTTTTACCCACGGCCATCAGAGAAGAAAAAGAAATAAAAGAATCCCAATTGTAAAAGAAGTAAAACTGTCACTGTTTGCAGATGACATGATACTATACATAGAGAATACTAAAGAGGCTACCAGAAAACTACTTGAGCTAATCAATGAATTTGGTAAAGTAGCAGGATACAAAATTAATGCACAGAAATCTCTTGTATTCCTATACACTAACAATGAAAATTCTGAAAGAGAAATTAAGGAAACACTCCCATTTACCGTTGCAACAAAAAGAATAAAACACCTAGGATTAAACCTACCTAAGTAGGCAAAAGATCTGTATGCAGAAAACTATAAGACACTGATGAAAGAAAACAAAGATGACACAAACAGATGGAGAGATATACCATGTTCTTGGATTGGAAGAATCAACATTGTGAAAATGACTATTCTACCCAAAGCAATCTACAGATGCAATGCAATCCCTATCAAACTACCAATGGCATTTTTCACAGAACTAGAACAAAAAATTGCACAATTCGTATGGAAACAGAATAACCAAAGTAATGTTGAAACAGAAAAACAGAGCTGGAGGAATCAGGCTCCCTGGCTTCAGACTACACTACAAAGCTATAGTAATCAAGACCGTATGGTACTGGCACAAAAACAGAAATATAGATCAAAGGAACAGGATAGAAAGCCCAGAGATAAACCCATGCACATATAGTCACCTTATCTTTGATAAAGGAGGCAAGAATATACAGTAGAGAAAAGACAGCCTCTTCAATAAGTGGTGCTGGAAAACTGGACAGCTACATGTAAAAGAATGAAATTAGAACACTTCCTAACACCATACACAAAAATAAACTCCAAATGGATTAAAGACCTAAATGTAAGTCCAGACACTATAAAACTCTTAGAGGAAAACACAGGCAGAACACTCTACGACACAAATCACAGCAAGATACTTTTTGACCCACCTCCTAGAGAAATGGAAATAAAAATAAACAAATGGGAACTAATGAAACTTAAAAGCTTTTGCACAGCAAAGGAAACCATAAACAAGACGAAAAGACAACCCTCAGAATGGTAGAAAATATTTGCAAATGAAGCAACAGACAAAGGATTAATCTCCAAAATATACAAGCAGCTCATGCAGCTCAATATCAAAAAAACAAACAACCCAATCCAAAAATGGGTGGAAGACCTTAATAGACATTTCTCTAAAGAAGGTATACAGATTATCTACAAACACGTGAAAGGACGCTCAACATTACTAATCATTAGAGAAAAGCAAATCAAAACCACAATGAGGTATCACCTCATACCGGTCTGAATGGCCATCATCAAAAAATCTACAAACAGTAAATGCTGGAGAGGGTGTGGAGAAAAGGGAACACTCTTGCACTGTTGGTGGGAATGTAAATTGATACTGCCACTATGGAAAACTATATGGAGGTTCCTTAAAAAACTAAAAATAGATCTACCATACAACCCAGCAATCCTACTACTGGGCATATACCCCATAGAAAACCATGATTTAAAAAGAGACATGTACCACAATGTTCATTGCAGCACTATTTACAGTAGCCAGGACATGGAAGCAACCTAAGTGTCCATCGACAGATGAATGGATAAAGAAGATGTGGCAATATACATAATGGAATATTACTCAGCCATAAAAAGAAGTGAAATTGAGTTATTTGTAGTGAGGTGGATGGACCTAGAGTCTGTCATACAAGGTGAAGTCAGTCAGAAAGAGAATAACGAATATCGTATGCTAACACATATATATGGAATCTAAAAAAAAAATGGTTCTGATGAACCTAGGGGCAGGACAGGAATAAAGACGCAGACATAGAGAATGGATTTGAGGACACGGGGAGGGGGAAGGGTAAGCTGGGACAAAGTGAGAGAGCGGCCTGTACATATATACACTACCAAATGTGAAATAGACGGCTAGTAGGTAGCAGCTGGATAGCACAGGGAAATCAGCTTGGTACTTGTGACCACCTAGAGGGGTGGGATAGGGAGGGTGGGAGAGAGACGCAAGAGGGAGGGGATATGGGGATATATGTATACATGTAGCTGATTCACTTTGTTGTATAGCAGAAACTAACACAACATTGTAAAGCAATTATATTCCAATAAAGATGTTAAAAAAAAATACTAGGACTTTATATCTCACTCTTAGGCATCAGCGACAAATTACAGCTATATTAGCCATGCAAGATTATACCCTTTTCTTCGATTCGTGTGTTCTCCGGGACAGTTCACAAGGAAGCCACGATTACGTATAGCAGATACCTGACTGAAAGCGGAAGCAGAAGGATAGAGACAGAAGACAATTTATATCCTACTTTTGGAGGGCTGTCTTCCAAGCCTAAAGCAAAACCAAGCCTGGGGAAGGCAGATGTTTTAAATTAAGTGATTTTAAAAATCATCTTTTATTGACATAAAATTGACCTACAATAAACACTCTTTTAATTTAAGTGGAGTCTCACTCTTTAACATGTATTTTATTTTTTTACCTTATATTTTATTTTATAATTTAGTTTGTATTCATCTTTGAGGCTTTCAAGTAGAAATTCATTGGAAAGTATGAAATCCAAATATTCTTAAAAGATTGCAATGCTTTGCTTTATTTCAATGCTAAAGTAACTGATAATCTTACATATATTAATAATAATGACTATTGTTTTAAGTTTCATTAAACACTACACACTTCAGACCCTGAAAATATACTTTAGATAAAAAAACACATTTACCCCTCAAAGACCTCCTGACCCTCATTTCCTTAATTAGTAATTTGGGCACAATAAGAGTACCTGCTATGACCTTGGGGAAATTATTTTAAAATACAAGTAGGTAAGTAATGAAATTAGGGTGCAAACACAATTAGGAATGATTCCAAAGCCCGAACATTATCTAATATGACATTCTGAAGCATTCTGAATACACAGCCTAAAGAAATTACACCTAATATAAACTTTTCAGGAATTACAAAGTTGAAAAGGGAACAAATTCCCTTAAACTTCTCTTTATTTGTTAAGCATACCTCTTATAATTCCAAAATGCGGAGAATCTGATGGTAGGGATCTTTATATCACTGCCCACTGCTAGAAGATACCACACATTCATTGTCAATGGGGGCTGGTAAGCTTGGAACATCAAATACCATCTTGAGAATATTTTAAAAGACTCATCAAAAAATTCCTTTTATTTTAAAAGAAAGTATTAAAATGAAATCATGCATGACTTCAAAATGTATTCAGATTTCTCTACAGTGTATAACAATAGGAAGTTTTATCAGATTACATCTTCAATAAAAAGAGTTTGAATGAGTTTGATGTGATTTCTATTTCAATCGTAAGGGTGACCTACACAGGTATCTTTTTTCTTCGATCACTTTATTTCTGCTCTCTCCATCTGTATTTTAACCTGTTAATATGTGGGTGAATTTGAGGAAAAGCAAATCAGTTTGACCTTTAATGTAAAGTCATTTTTGAATGATCAAAACAGTACTATTTCCAAGACTGTAAAGAATGTGGATTTTAAGATTCAAAGGCACGTGCCATTCCCCGTAACCTGGGAGGAATGGTAATGTGACCACTGCTCGAATGACAATTTTATCTACATAATTGCCTTCTTCTTGCCTTCACTGTATATTAAGACTTCCGCCCAAAGATATATGTTTAGCCAGCTGTTTTAATATAACATATTAAACTTTAAAATGATTCAAGGACAAACACTGGACTGCAGCTCGCTGTAGGATGCCACATTTTGTTGCATCATTTCCCTTCTTTTTTAGCAGCTATTTTACCACTAAACCAGAAAAGAAGGAATTATGCCGGAAAATTGCTATTAGCTGCTACCCCTGCTGGATTACAAAACCCGGAGCATAATAGCTTCCCCAGTGGAGGCTCTGAGGGCTTGGGCCAAGCCATTAACCACTGCTAACACCTAAGGGAGGAAATAGAATAGAGTAGAATGGCTCTCAGGTATCCCAGAAGATTTTTATGCAAACAAAATTTATTTGAAATGCAGATGTCCAGGGCCTAGCCCCAGAAATTCTTATTCAGTTAATTTAGAATAAAATCCAAGAATATGCATTTTTAATATGCTCAGACAGATATTTGTATCTGAATTTTTCACCTGGCTTCTGTTTGTGCGAATATGTGCTCAGACACAGGTGATCGTTAAACAGGCTTGACAATTAGAGTGTCAAGATGGACCAAATATATCAGAGCCTAGTATATGATAGGCACTTTATTTTTAAAATGAATGTAATAATGTATGTATCATTAGTGATGTAAGATCCTCTCACTGCATTCTATTTCTGTAGCATTGGATACATTTTGGACTTCTCAAGGTACTGCTTTGCGTTTTGAGTCTCTTGTTACATGTTGACTTATATTCACTGATGACTATTATGTATTTATTCAACAAACTAACTAAAACCATATTTGCTTTATACTCATTTTATAATCAAATCTCCATTATGTCTCTGAGTTAGATACTCCAAAATCCTTAGAAGTCTGTCTGTTCCTATTGCCTCCTTCATAAAGGAAAGAGTAAAATTTCAGCTGATTACTAAAGGATGACAGAACTTCCCTACATTGAAAACGAAGATGTGAGCTTATTGGATACAAGGGGAAAGATGTATAAAATCATGTAACCAGAAAGATGATACGAGAAATTGGATCAAGAAAGAGATTTTTAGAAATGGAGAAGAATAGGCATTACATATTATTAGTTCCACTATTGAAAGACTGAATTTGTGGCACTGACCATCCAGGTGGATGTACCCAGTAGGTAACTGGAGGGGACATAGGTCTAAGATTTTAGAAAAATATTGTCTGGTATTTGAAATCAGGTAAGTGAATCAGATTCAAACAGATCATAAAGAGGTTAGAAAAAAATGATAAGGACAGAATGTTATGGAACAGAAAAATGAGAATTATAGGGACAAGAAGGGATGCCGTTCTTTGCACTTCCCCAGCTTAACAAACCAGCCCTTTCCTCTAAACCCAGCCCACATGCCACTCTTTCCTTAAAGCATCCCTCATTTGTATCTATGATAATAGAAATTTAAATCAAGGTACAAATGGCATAGTGGACCACGAGGTATAGAAGCAGAGACCAAAGGACAGGGCTCACAACTAGAGAATGACTATCAGCTGACTCACATTTTGGCTAGTTATATGTTATTTTCTCTCCCCTTCTGAGTCAGAAGTTCCTTGAGATCAGTAACCATTTTAAAAAGTCATCCATTTGTTCATTCAACAAGGATTAATTAAAATCTTACCATAAAGATTGCTATACGGTGACACATATGATAGTCAATAGGATGCATTCACTAAAGAAGCCATAATCTCTGCATCCAAGGATCTTTCAGTTGGTGAGGCAGAAAACCACCACACCTGACTGTATGGCAGCATGCTGGGTAAATATGTGCCAAAGAAGACTTTCCTCTGACAGCGATGTCTTGGAGACAGGAGGAACTGAATAACTGAGAGAATTAACTGAACGTGTCAGTGTGGATTTGAAAGACATTAAGATGGAGGCATGCGTGATGGCAAAGGAAAATGAATTTGTACAATTTTTGGTGGCTTTCACTTAGTTTCTTAAGAAACTAAGAAACCATTTGCACATATGAAACTAAGATCTAAAGACACTTAGGTCTTAGTTTCATATGTGCAAATTTAAAAATCTTCAGGAAGATGATGATGTCTACCAAAGTGATGATTTCCAGGGATACTTAACCTCCTTCAAATCAAAGCAGGTTATTTAGAATACAAACTACTTTAGGTACTTCCTTTCTTTTATATCCTCAGCTCTCTATTCACTATATTTAATGATTTCCATATCTTATACACAATGTATGCTTCACTTTAACTGCTGTTTTAAAATCGTCTCACTTCCTGGTCCAACTACCCTATATAACAAGTGTGTTAATGGGCAAAAACTTACCAGCTCCAGTGCAAATGAATTAATCTCTGACTCCCAGTTTCTTAAATATTTAGATGTATCTATTCAATCAATAGAGATGTGGTAGAAAAGTCATTCTCCTGACAATGCTAGCTTTCCAATGTCTGGATTTTTAACCACTATTAGGTTAATTTCTGAAATGTTTACAACTCCACTAAAGACCTTGGTATTTCTCTGTTTTGTTTTTGTATTTTTTCCCCTCAGTAGCTGTACACTTAAAACATGTTAATGCATTTTTCAGTTCTGTGTAAATCCAAGTAGATAAGAAATATTATTTTCCAGATCTGTTGATATTTATAAAAACTTTAAATTTCCATTCAAACAAAATAGAAATTGGGTCTTGGTATAGTTTTCACTTTTGTGAGTTAGTTAATGCAGGCATTTCTCAGATAAAATGAAGGTAATATTAATCTTCATCTCTCATCCCCTGGTGCCTGGAGTGAGATAAATCTGCCTTTCCTCTGAGTTCTAAGGGATCTACAGAACATACATGGAACATTTTAAGTAAGATTAAGCATGCAAATTAAGTGCAGGAGAAAAATCATCAAACTCAGAAGACTTTGGGCAGTGTGATTATGTCTAGCATGGAACTTGGACTTTGAGATACTTGCATTCCTCTCTGGCACCGAAAATGCTTATTTCTTGATAATTAATTCAAGGTTATGCTATGCTATGCTATACTATGTTATACTGAGTCTCAAGATATGGGATTTAGATTGATAGAGTGTTGCCCTGAATACCTTTTGATGCCTCTACAATACTATATTTCTGCCTACCAGTGGCCTCGACTACTTAGTTTTTACCTTGTCTCTGATAAAGGTGTCATGGTGTGGAAAAACCTCCTCCACACACTTTCCCTTTTTTATCTTAACCTTGAGCTTTAATATAACCTTCTCAGAGCCCATTTCTCCTTGCTTCCTGAGGTGACTTTTGCTAAGATGACAGAGAAAGTGTAGAAATACATTGGACTTGCTAGTAATTCTTAACTGTCAGCTGAGAAACCTTTTATCAGTCAAAAAAACCTGTTTCTCATAGGTAAAATGGCCATAAGAATGCCTACCTTGCTTCTGTAAATAATATTTAATCAGATTTATTGACTGTATTAATTTCCTAGGGCTTCCATAACAAATTACCACAAACAGGGAAGCTTAAAACAACGGAAATGTATTCTCACAGTCTGGAGGCCAGAAGTCTGACATCAAGGTACTGGCAGGACCACACTCCCTCTTAGAAACCATAGAGGAGAATTCATTCTTCGTCTCCTGCAGCTTCTTTTGGCTGTAGGCATTCCATAGCTGGGGCCACATCACGTCAATGTCTGCCTTTGTGGTCACATTCGCTCTCCTTCTTCTCTGTGTTAAATCTCTCTCTGACTTATTCTTATAAGGACACATGTTATTGGACTTTCTTTTAAAGATACATGTTACTGGATTTAGGACCCACCAGGTAATCCCAGATGAACTCTTCATCTCAAGATTTTTAATTTGATTACATCTGCAAAGACCCTTTTCCAAGTAAGGTAACATTCATAGGTTCCAAGGAAAAGGATATATACATGTCTCTTTGGAGGTCACCATTCAGACCACTACATTGAACACCATCTTCATAAGATCTAAGAAAAAATTTCCTCTTATATTAGCCATTTAAGAACAGTATATGTAGATTCTTAAAGAATTTTAGAAGATGCTTAAATTTCATAGATTACTTTAATGAGTCCTAACTTTTGCCAAGTGAAAAGCATAGCCCACTCTCTGTACATTTCCTCTGCAAAATGTCAATCTTTCATATATTTATAGAATTGTAGTGCTGCATGGTTATAGTGGAATAAGTTTTTTTCTGTTAAAAAGGCACTAATTTATTCTATATGTAACTGTAAAATGTTGACTAAACATTAACTTTGGTATTAGTCTAGGAACTTCTGAAAGAATTCACAGTGACAGTTTTTCTAAAGCCAAAGTAAACCTTCGTCAACATTTATGGCTAGATATACATACTTTATTATTAAATATTAGAGATTTGGTAATGAGTCAACATTCATATAAATATTGAGATTACTGATATCAGGTGGCATGGTGCACTATCTAATGAGAAAAAAAAGGGAAAAGAATGACAAATGGTCTAATTAGGTGACTCAGAATATCCAGTTGCATGTTGCAGACTTAGTATGGTATACTTTCAATGAATTATGTAGGAAATTATAATGGTACTGGAGGAGACTGGCTTCACAGAGTCTTAATTTTTATTAATTCATTATAGCCTGATTGTTTCCAACAAGACTTAGTGTTTAGAGTAAAAATACATGAATGAAGTGTAGATGTTATGATCTTTGCCTCATGTTCCTAGATATTAGATATTATATATGCATATTATCTAGTATGCTGAAATCCATGGATTTGTATCTTTATTGCCTTGCTAGGGTTTTAGAAGTAATAGACACAACACAATGATAAGAACTTAATTAAATCTCTTGTCCATACCTACTGAACAGAGTATCGTTTTCCCTTGGTTTTGGTCTTCTTGCCATTTTCATTCCATTTGATTTGACCAAGAAAATTTGAATTAAATTTGCAAGTCAAATGACAGGAGACATTTCTCAAAAAGGCATAATATCTACTGATCTTCTTTTCATCTATTCCTTTGTCATAAACATTTGTCTGGCAAGTGCCTTGACTAACTCTGGCTCCTTGTTGCTTTTGCTTGCATGTAACAGGATAAACAAAAGCCAAAACTCCATGATTTCAAATAAATGGGACCTAGACCAAAGTCAACTTTCTGCATCAGGGCAACAACAACAGATGAACTACACTGAAACAAACAGAGAATTTAGATTTGCCTGCTTTCTTTTATCTGGAAAAAAAATAGACAATGGGGAAAGAACATGGGATATGTAAATAATAACAGCAATAATAATGGCCAAAGAAAATAAATAGAAGGAAGGAAGGAAGGAAGGAAGGAAAGACGGAAGGAAGGAAGGAACTTAGGACTGTGGGGAAAATTACACAAAGAGAGTTGAAGAATTATCCAGGTAGGCACCACCTATCTCTTCAGATAGACTTTTTAGTTTTTCATGGAGTATGCATATAGAATTAATAAGTGACAATAGCACTATCTAGTGTGCTGAGGCTGCTATAACAAAATATTTCAGACTGGAGGCTTCAACAACACAATTCTATTTCTTACAGTCCCAGAGGTGAGGAAATCCAAGATCAAAGGGTGGGCAAGATGTGTTTCATCCTGAACCCTCTTCTTTTGGCTGCTTATAGGTGTGCTCCATAAGACCTCGTCTTTGTTTGCCCACACGTGGAGAAAGAGAGCTCTCTGGTGTCTCTATATTCTATAGACACCAATTCTATAGTATCAGGGCCCCACCCTTACAAACTTCCTTAACCTTAATTACTTCCTTAGAAGCTCCATCACCAAATATAGCCACACTGGGGGTGTGTGTGGGGGAGGGGGTTAGGGTTTCAACATATGAATTATTGGGCTACACAAACTTTCAGTCTATAATAAACACTTACTGACTTATTTGCTAAAGGAAACTTTTCTTATAAGGATATTAATGTTCTATGAGAAAATATCCTTTGATTTCCAATTCCAAATGATTCAAAGGCTGAATATCAAGAATCAAAGAGGAGGGCTGCACTGGTGGCGCAGTGGTTGAGAGTCCTCCTGCCAATGTAGGGGACACGGGTTCATGCCCTGGTCCGGGAAGATCCCACATGCCGTGGAGCGGCTGGGCCCGTGAGCCATGGCCGCTGAGCCTGCACGTCCAGAGCCTGTGCTCCGCAACGGGAGAGGCCACAACAGTGAGAGGCCCGTGTACCAAAAAAAAAAAAAAAAAAAAAAAAAATAGAATCAAAGAGGAAATTTCTCCTAGACTCCTCAGTAGAATTCTGATGTGCACCTCTTTAAATGATGGTATTTAAGATATTTTAGAGCAATTTTTCTTCCCCTCTGAGCCTTCTCTACTTAAATATAAGCAATCTCAATTTATTGCTCATGTTACGTGATATGAGGTATGTCCAGGGAAAGACTTGGAAACCATCAATATTTCTTTTAAAATTCCATATAAGACCCTGGCTATATATGCTTTCCAACAGCCTGAAATTGATTTTTCTCACTGACTTATTTTGAACTACATATAACCCCCCGTGACAAAATAACATGAACGGAAATAAATATGAGCCCCACAAAATATGGCTAATGATTACTTCTTCATTAATTCAGCAAATATTTGCTGAGTATTCATTATGCATCATAAATTGGTTATTTGTTACTTGGAAGCTCCCTAGTTTATTTCTGTATCCCCAGGGTCTATGATATCCCCATTACGATATCATTTCTTTGTGGTAAGTGTTCTGATGAAAATAAAAAGGTTTTTAGAAGATTACATAACTAATTTATCTGAGGAGATTGGGGACAACTAGTAAAAGAAAATTTTCCCAAAGGAGTGATATTTAAGCACAGACATAAAGAATGCATAAATTTTAATAATTCAAATTAGGGCTGAGGAGGGATAGAGAGATTATGAGACAGAAAAAAGAGCAAATATGAAAGCCCTGAGGACAGAAAATCCTTAACTCAGAAAAGACCAGGAGGGCTGGAACAAAGAGAGAAAGAAGAGTGGCAAGACCAAATAAAAGTAGGTTAAACGATGTGACTAATGTTGTCATTAGTCAACAACTAATGTCAACAACTAATTGTCAACAACTAATGTTGTTCTGCGCCAAGTCCTGTGCTGGAGACTGAGACTAGAGCTGTGACTAAGGCTAGTCTCCCTCAAGGGGCTTAGAGTTTAGTGAGATAATGCACACATTTTATTGAATATTATCTATTTGTCTTAATATTATCTATAATGTCAAAACTGTTGCATAAAAATTCTAAGCACTTAATTTTAAAATGGCTGCCTTTGTTAACAGCCTCTAGCAATTTCCAGTAAAATTACAACAAATGCTCTGGAATAACAAAACGACAAAACTAAGAATACAAGTAACTATTTTTATTCAAAATTAATCTGTTGTCAGAATCTGAGAGAAATTTCATGCATAATGGCATAACTGTAATGTGCTATCTGAAAGCAAGCAAGCCTATGCACCTACTATTTACCTGGTCCTTCCTTTACTATTTATTTGATATATACCTTGTATTACTCAGACAAGGAGTAAGGAATGCAACAAACCACTACTTTAGGAATATTGTCATTTGAAGTATGCCTGGTGCTATTTGTCCACTTTAACTCCCCTTCATGATCTTTCCTTCAACAGTTGGTCCTAAACAGAAACAAATGGGTGTGGAGTATGAAGCAAGGTTTTTAAAATAGAGTCATTCATCCTCCTTGTTGTAAGGCTCATAAGCAAAACATTCCAGGAGGATGAGAAAACAGGAAAATCCGTAACAGAAAAATAATAGGGAATACAAACATTTAAATATTTCACCTACTGAGAATATCAGAGAACTAGGTGATAAGGTTATGATATGTTCCTATCTCAGTGCAACTCAACTGCACTATATGGGTAGCATATCCATGGACATTAGTCTATCCACCTGGATATTTGTCCACCCTAGAGAATGCCAAATGCTTTTGGTCCATTCTCTTCTTAAATGGATCTTGGCACAATATCTTTCTATCTTTTGTCAAATTCTGTCATTATATACTCAACTTCAAAAGATTTAATTTTTTTAAAAAAATCAATGGTCATTTCCTCTTTTTGTTTCATATATTTTTCAGTTTTAGAAAATGTCTGTGTTTTCTCTAGTAAATCATTATCAAGTATCCTCTTATATTGGGTATGCTCAAAAAGAAAAATAAATAAATGCACTAAATATAATAAGTAAGGGAAGAAGCCATAAGGACAGAACAGGTTAGGTTGTAGAGAAAACAAGATGATATAAAATGGAAATGCATGCACATATGAAGAACTGGAAAGAAGATTTTTAAGTAACACAATAATACAATTGAAGCCAAGTTTAGAGGTAGTGAACAGCTAAGTTACTATCCTTGATATGACTGCCTTTTCCCTTTGCATCACTGTAAAACAAATAAAAGAAAAAATTAAAAAGAAAGAAATGAGAGTGCACTTTTGCAAAAAGTGTCTTCAAATAAACACCATCAATCATCTTAATGTTCAAAGTCAAAAGCTATTTTCTCTTTTTTAATATCAAGAACAAGGTACAGGTGTCTACCATAACTCCTTATACTCAAAATTGTATGTGGGGTTCTTGTTAGTATAGTTAAGATGAAAAAACAAATTAATATAGGCATTTAAAGCTATAAGTATCTCTCTAAGCACTGCTATAGCTGCATCCATTACTTTATGATTGACTGCATTTTCACTTACATTGTCTCACATTTTCAAAATTTCCTTTTGATTTCTTCATTGAATCATTGAGGAATGAATTGTTTAATTTCCACATATTTATGAGTTTCCCAAAATTTTTTACATTATTGATATCTAATTTCATTCTATTACTGTCAGAGAATGCACTTTGTATTATTAATACTTTGTATTATTTAGTTTATGCCTAGCCTATAGTATACATTGCAGAATGTTCCATGTGTACTTGAGAAGAATATTTATTCTGCTATTTGGGTAGAGTGTTGTATAAATATGTTAGGTATAATTGGTTTATACTGTTGTTCAAATCTTCTATTGCCCTATTTATTTCTGACTAGTTTTCTTATCCATTACTGAAAGGAGAATACTGGAATACCAAACCATTACTTTTGAATTTCTAGTTATTATATCCTCAATAATATATTACGTATGCATTGTGTTATACAATTGCTTTTTAAAAGTTAAGAAAAGAAAAAAACTATGCATTTATACTGTCTTTGATAACTACATAATTACTTTTCCTGATGCTCTTTGTTTTTAATGTGGAGTTGAATTACCATCTGGGGATATTTGCTTTTCAATCTGAAGAACTTCCTTTCCTGTTTCTTTTCAGACATGTCTGCTGGTGACAAATGCCCTCAGTTTTTTTGTAATCTGGGAATGTCTCTATTTCATTTTTTTTAAAGATAGCTTTGCTGAATATGTGATCCTTGGTTGAAAGTTTTTGCTTTGAGCATTCTGAATGTGCTAGCCCTCTTCCTTCTGGTGACCATTATTTCTATAAAGATTTAGTTGTTAATCTTATTGGGGTTCCCTTGGAAGTGATGAGTCAATTTTCTCTTGCTTTCAGCATTTTTTTTTCTGTCTCTTTGTGAATCTCTTTGTGTTTACGTTCTTGATGGTTGTTGAGCTTTCTGAATGTGGAGACTAATGTTTCCAAAAAATTTTGAAGTTTTCAGCCATATTTTTTCTTTTCTTTTCTTTGTCTCCTAGTATTTTCATTTCAGGTATATTTGTGCACTTAATGATGTCCCACATTTTTCTGAGGTTCTCTTCATTTTTCTTCTTTCTTTTCTCTATATTCTTCTTCAGCTGGCATATTTTCTATTGATCTAGCTCCAAGTTCACTAATGCTTTCTTTTGCCAATTCAAATTTAGAGTTTGTAATTTATCATTTTAGTTATTGTACTTTTCAAGTCCACATCTTCCATTATGTTCTTTTTTTGATATTCTTATGATATGACATTGTTATCACTCCTTCATTTCCTTCTTTAAAGGGTTACTGTAGTTCACTGAACACATTTACAATGGCTCCTTAGAAGTCTTTGGTTAATCTGATATCTGTTTGCTCTCATGGACAGTTTCTTTTGCCTGCTTTTTTGTTTTGTTTTGTTTTGCTCTAGTTTATGGGTCGTGCTTTCTTGTTTCTTTGTATATCCTGTAATCTTTTGTTGAAGACTGGACATTTTTAGAGAATATATTATAGCAAATCTGATATTGACTTTTCACTGAAGGCCTGTTACTGTAATTTCCTTGTTTATTTGTTTAATGATTGGCTAGATTACTTTAGTAAAGTCTACTTCCCCTCTGCAGTGTTAAGCCTCTAATGTTTCACTTCAGGGGATCCCAGCCTTGGGTATGCCCACAGTCACCCTCGAATGGCAGTGGTTTTGGAGGGGTTTACTGTCTCTTTCCCTGACTACACCCGAGTTGTTAAACTCCACTGATTGCCAGATGATTTCTGTATTGTTTTAATTTGGGGCCCTAAATTGTTCTACAGACTAATCCAACCCAATTTGGGCTCCCTCAAAAGGGTATTTCCCTTGGCAAGTGTTTCAGATTTGTTTTGAACCTGGCAGCCTCCTCTGCCTCTCTTTCCTGGGTTCTTTGCTTCTCCACTGAGGCAAAACTTTGAGCCATTGGCTTTGGAGCTGAATTGGAGACTATGCTGGGTTTCTCAGAGTGACGCCTCTACTGTAGGAGCCGGGCACTTGATGCAAGGGAACAGTAGCCTCAAGTCTTTTGGGCTTGGCTCTCCCAGTGTGAAACCACTGCTTTACAGTCCAGGGCAAGCACAATTGCGGCCCTGTATTCCCTGTGAAGCCTTGCCAAGGTAGAGCCTCTGCTGCACAAGTATAGGCTGTGAAGAAGAAAGGAGCCCCTCTTCTTGGCCATAACAATTCAGCATTTAGTTGATCAATAGGTAGCTAGGAGCAGGGTGAGAACTGGCAACACCTTGCCCTCCAACTGCTAGCTGGGGCCGGGGGGTGGGAGCCCTGTGTTCTTGGCTGAACCAGTTTGGAGTGGAGTTTCCATCTCGCAGAGCTGAGAGAAGGGATGAAGGAACTAGGTTCCTACCAGACTCTAATAGATTTTCTTGAATAAACATTTCTGCATTTGCTGCTTGTCTCCAGGACCATTTCCAGAGACACTCATTTTTTTAAATGTTATTTTATAATTCTCCCCAGTTCCACTGGGGAGCAATTCTGTGGAGTTCCTCATATTATCATGCTCCTCACACATATCTCTTGTGTTGAGATATATTTTTATAAGTAAAAAAAAGGTTTAGAAGTTTACTAGAATTAAAATCCATGCACAAAACAATCAGGTGAACAATGAGATGAAAATATAATTTTAAAAAGGTAATATTTACTAAAGAAACAAAGTACATGCAGTACTAATAATAAGTGTAAAAAAAATGTGAAAATCTCTTGTAGCTAAAATAAAAACATTTTAACATATATTAAAGAACATAAAGAAACCACGATATTGGTATAGAAGACGAAACATAATAAAGCTGTCAGTTCTCTCAATTTATTTACATCTTAATATAATTTCTACTAAAACTCTTACAGGAATTTTCACGGAACTTGATAATCTCTTCTATATTTGTCAGAGATTAGCAAATGAACAAGTATAGCTGAAATATTCCTAAAGAAGAACACAACAGGGGAAAATACCCTAACAAATATCGAGATTTATTACAAATTTTTCATACATAAAAAGCATGGTATTGATGCAGGATTAGAAAAACAGAGCACTGGAACATGACAGAGAGCCTAAAAGGATGAAGATGCAAAAAAAATTGATTTGTGACTGAGAATTGAAGATCAGTGGGTAAGGGATAAGTTATTCTATAATTAACCTTGGGAAAATCAATAATCAGTACAGAAAAAACCAATTCCATACAATTGTTTAAATGTGAAAGGTAACATTATGAGAACTAATTTTTATATAATTAATAATTTAAAAAATAAGGCTAAATGACTAATCATTAAAGAGATGGATAAAATGACTACATTGAGATTAAAATTTTAATAAAATGAAAAGGCATCATATGTTTTAAAGAAACAAACCAGAACTTTGTTAAAGATATTTGCAACATGTAGATTGAAAGAAACATGTATTTCAAATACATGAATTTGAAGTGTGTGAAACTGCTAATATTCAATGTTTTTTTTGAGTGTTAAAATAATGACAATTCAATTTGGCCTAATGAAATAACTAAATAATTAATAAATGCAAGTTCCAATCAAAAATATGGTAAAAAATTAATAGGCAAATAGGGAACTGACTTTGCCTGGAAGTAGCAGGTAAATTTTAGCAAAAATGACTCATAGACTCCCTTTACTCAGTCAGTAATTTTCTTTATATAGAAAGGGAGCAACACGTACAGATACCAGGAGTAGTAAAAAATGAGTATGAGTTTGGTCTTAGACCCATCAATGCTTTTCTAAGTAATAAAGGAGATGGTTTTGTTCTGCAATGAGTAATACTTCTGCTGCAGTTTCTAAATTATCATTATAGTTCGTTTTAAAGAGGGAATATGCAAAGATAGTTTCTCATATAAATAATGTTGACCACAGAAAGACAAAAGCCTCGTTGTAATTTTATTAATTGCATCTTGAAGAACAATTCCCATCTTCTGTTTTGAACTATGGTATATGAAATCACCCACAAATGTTCCTTGTACTAATTTTAACTGTATTCAGTCTTGTCACACACTTTCTGGAAATGTAACACAGCTATATATTCTGTATCTTTTTTGAGATGGTGTTCTCCTGCTTTTAGCTTAGTGCTATTTCCTTCTATGTCATGGAAATAAAGATGACTAGATCATTTGGAATACCACTGCTTACTTCCACTAGAGACTTCTTTTCACTCTTCAAATTACTAAATAATGAGGCACAACCAGCAATAATTTAGAAAAAAAGAAATTGTTAACTCAGAGTTTTTTCTTTTTCTTTTCTCTTTAACTGCTTACTAGCAAGGCATTGTAGGTCCACATATATCTTAAACAAAGCAAAACCAAATATAATTTATACATTTATTTTAGGGAATGTCACTTTTTTTTGAATTCTGGTATAGTACTATATGGTACAGAAGATTTAACACATTTACTTAAAATCACTTGAGTGGAATATCTATTCATGTATTTGTGTATTCTGGAAACCACTAGGACACTGATGACCAGGAACTGGACAGCAATGGTTTGGAATGCCTGCCTTAATATGCAACAACGAGGTAGACAAGTGTCCTGGGGTCTGCAAACTTGCCAATATTTGAAAAAATCCCAACTGAAATAATAATTTTGCCCAAATTGTACTGCACACATTAACCAAAGTTATGTTTATTTGCTTTTGGCTGGAATATGAGTGTGAAATAATCAGTGTTCCCATGTTGAATAGACCTATGTCTTTCATTAATCAAAATGAGAAAATAGATTAATAATTTATATATATATGTATATGTATATATATATAGATATACACACATATATACACACATATATAGCTATAGTTCACTAGATAGGGACAAATGACAATAAAGAGTTCATTTTGGGGGTGAAATTTTGAGAACAATAGCGCTACCACGGGACCAATCACTTCTCACTGGCCAGTTCTATATCGAGCTGAAGTATGCCATTAAGTATTGCTTAAATGTCCTTAAGTGTTGCTCCAGATAACCAATATACATTTCCATATGATTAATTAATACATTAAAAATGGACCACCTGCTCCTATGACTTTTCATCACTTAATTCTTATTTGTGTAACCACTAGAGGTCTTCTCTGCAGAATTTCAAAATATGTGGCATATCTCCTCCAATTGGCAGTAAATGGGACTTTTGTTACGTGTTAGTGTAAAATGCTCTAGAGCATGAGTAAGTGTTTTTAGGTACCTGTGGGAGTCAAATGCATTGTTTTGTATGCCATACTGTCATATAGTCTACTCTTAACACAAAGCTTTTCAAACATGACTTTCAAATGTGATGAAATTCTGTCACGTTTGAATTATCAGGACAAACGAGAGAACATTAAACTTATTTATGGGGACTTGGGGTAATTTGTGTCTTCTAAAAGGACACTTGAAGATCATTTTTGTAAAAGAAATCTTTTGCATTTACAAGGTGGTGGTAAAACACAATTAGTTTATCCTGAGACCAAGCTTACTGAACCTGTTAGGGTGTGGATGTTTTGGTCCATGCCAACTGGGAAAGTGGGAAAGGGGAGAGGGAGAGAGCTGGAGTGGTTCAGTGGAGTTGGGATTGTCTTGAGGCTTGCAGAGGATTTATGAACTAGAAAAACAAGTGTTGTTTGGGCAGCCGTTTTGAAATGATGCAAACTATTGTAATTTTCACTTTTTCCAGATAATTCCCTCAGCATTTTGGCAAAGCATAATGGATTCAACCGCCAGAAGCAAGAAGTCTATCTTTTACCAATCATAATCAGTGATAGCGGGAATCCTCCTCTGAGCAGCACCAGTACCCTGACCATCCGGGTCTGTGGCTGCAGCAGTGATGGTGTTGTCCAGTCTTGTAATGTTGAAGCTTACGTACTTCCGATTGGACTCAGTATGGGCGCCTTAATTGCCATATTAGCATGCATCATTTTGCTGCTAGGTATGTATTTTCTTCATAGCCGAATGGTCACCATTTTTCTGGTTCATAAATGACTGTAAAGAAGGACAGAAAACCCTAACCCAGCCTAGAAAACCCTAATTAGCATTCTTTGGAAGAAAAATTCCTTTGTATATACTTCTCCAAGCTTTGAGGTCACTAAGAGAAGGGAAAAAAAAAAGAATTGTAATAGTAAATATTCAATTGGAGAGAACTATTCAGTGCCTTTTTAAATCCCATCACTGGTGAAAAGACTAAGCATAATGGTGGTGGAAGTGGGGATGGACCTTTATGTGGTTACAACAGCAACTATTACATTAGAAGGCCTCCAGATCTTCTGGTACACACCAGTTTACTTCAATGGGGGCACACCTATGTCCAAAATACTCTTTTATCTAAACAATGTATAGATTGGGTTACTGAGTCCATCCAATCACAAAATTTGGTAAGACAAAAAAACAAACAAACAAAAAAAAACCCAAGCAAACAAAAAATACATTTTCTTCAAAATTGCATTGTTTCTCAGATATTTTTCTTGATACTACAATCAAATTTAGATGAAGATTGCAAAATAAGAAAAAGTTTTTGTAACTTTTCTACTAAAAAATCCAATTATAAAAATGAGATTAGACAGTAGGAAGACACACAAAAGGAAAGCTATATCTTATCCTGCCCTTAGATGAAGGTTATGTCAGTTTTTACCTTCCTGGTTACATCTGTTCTGTTCACCCAGTACCCTGAGTTGATCATCGTTTCCCGCCACATTTTTTTAATGTCATTAGCCCAAGTTTGGTGTGGCTGATCTGGCTAGTTTTTTATGTGTTCCTCTCCCTTCCCCGACCCGTAGTCCTACCTTACCAGATAGTGGAGTGCTAGCTTTCATACAAGAGAAGAAGTTGCCCATGCAAAGTTGACATTCACCTTAATATATCACTTCATCTGTGAATGGACATTATTTTATTGGAAAGAGTCTTGAAGGACTGATTTAAAAAAAACACAAAATATACTGAATATGATCTGTTCAGCTCCTTTTTCTTTATAGAAGAGGGTCATGGAGCCAAAAAGTACTGAACGAACTGCCCAAGACACACAGCAAGTTAGCTTTGCTATCGGTGCTGTTTCCCTTTTTGGGCCGTTCACTCTAGAGCTCCTAACGGTATCAAATGTAGCTTTCACCATAAACAAATGCAAACTTGTGCTTTTAACCCAGCTTCTTCATCACCATTTAATAAACAGAAGCAACCTGGAATAGAATTCACTCAAAATCCACTGCTCATACTTCAGAAAGGTATTTCACTTAATTCCCAAGTGAATGCATGAAAGGTACGTGCTCAATGAGTTTTTAAATAGCGCCCCTCTCTCTTAACATACACGATGCGTTGCTTGTGAAATTATACCTGAGTCTGGCTAATCGCTATTTTGTGTTTTTCCTGTAGTCATCGTGGTGCTGTTTGTAACTCTGCGGCGACACAAAAACGAGCCTTTAATTATCAAAGATGATGAAGACGTGCGAGAAAACATCATTCGCTACGATGACGAAGGAGGAGGGGAAGAAGACACGGAGGCTTTTGACATTGCAACTTTACAAAACCCAGATGGAATTAATGGATTTTTACCCCGTAAAGATATTAAACCAGATTTGCAATTTATGCCAAGGCAAGGGCTTGCTCCAGTTCCGAGCGGTGTGGATGTGGATGAATTTATAAACGTGCGGCTACACGAGGCAGATAACGACCCCACAGCCCCACCGTACGACTCCATTCAGATTTATGGCTATGAAGGCCGAGGGTCCGTGGCCGGCTCCCTCAGCTCCCTGGAGTCCACCATCTCAGACTCGGATCAGAATTTTGACTACCTCAGTGACTGGGGTCCTCGCTTTAAGAGACTGGGCGAACTCTACTCTGTCGGTGAAAGTGACAAAGAAACTTGACAGTGGATTAGGAATGAATCAGTGGGAACTGAGCATTCTGTAATATTCTAGGGTCACTCCCCTTAGATACAACCAATGTGGCAATTTGTTTTAGAGGCAAGTTTAGCACCAATCATCTATAAACTCAACTACATTTTAATGTTGAACCAAAAAAGTAATAATAAAAATAAAAAAGTATATGTTAGGAGGTTATAAATCTTGTGGAGTGTGAATTAAAGTATGTGGAGTGTCTAGAAGTCTTTGGATAGTTGATATTTACCTGACCACCACAAAGATTGGGATCCTGGCTCGTCCTTAGAGAAATGGTTTAAAAAGAGGAAAAAATCAAACTTAAAAAGGTGCTTTCTTAGAAAAATGGACCTGCAAGAAATTTGCTACTGCTATGTGTCTTCTGCAAGGATTTTTATAAATGCAAATGGTTTTTTCCCCTTCACCAATAAGGATCCCGCCACAAATGATAAAGCAATACTTGGTCTGCTGTACACTCTGACTTTCTGGAGCTTTGGGAGGCCTCCTAGATTATACGGTACAGTGACCACACCTTGTACATAATTGTTGGCCCCATTCATCAGAGACTGAATAGCATCTTTAAATATTGTGTCGAGCCTTAAAATATTCACATGCTTGTAATCCATTCCAGGGTGGGGACTGCCAACTCAATAGTGGGAGGAGAGAAATCCCATTCAAACAGGCTTGTTCTCTGGAAGCAGGATTACTCATTCCCCCCGGTTCATCTTCTCCCACAAGGACACAAAAATAAACTGTGTCACACAGTGGACTACATAAGAGACAGATGATTTTATTGCTAGCGCGTGAATTTATTTGTTTAATCCTCGAAATAAATATTTTATTGATGTCCATTAATGCTTTTATTTATTAAGGTTGGTAATCTATAGATTAAGGGACTATATGAAAAAACCTAAATTATATCCATTAATAATACTTTAGATTGTTTTATATAAATATATATACAATGACTGTTTAATACATGTACATTTTGATGAGATGAGTATGGCAGGCAATATTATCAAAAGGGAAGCTAATAGTCTCTTTAGAGTAGAAAGTGTTATTGTGACTGGTGATGGCAGGAACAGCATTTTCCCAGAGAAACTTTTGGACTGTTTTCTATTTTGTTCATAATCCTAGTATTTGGTGTTTTTACTACAAGCACAAACATCTGAAAGTATATTGATTCATGTGAATATTTAAACTCTAGACTTTTAGATGCCTACATAATGCCCTGCCCAATAAACATGCTTCAAGTTGCCTCCACAGTTTTAGAGCAGGAACTGATTTGTACATAATTTTACTGCTTCTGTTTTTAGCACTTCTCTCCCTGATCTTCATGGTGATGCACAGAATGTCTTAGACTCCAAAAGAGAACAGCACTAGAAGATGTGAGCATATTCAATTTCTAATGCAAACCTGCCATTTAGGAGTAGAAAATGTATGATAAAACTCAAGTACTACATGCAGATCATTTTAATTTTCTACTTTGCTTTAATGCAATATTGTTTATTTACTCCATGTATTGTATTCAGAGAAACTCCTGTATTGTTTCCTACTTTGTGAAATATATTTTTATAAATACCTTTGTTGTCATCACTTTTTTTTCCCATCAGATGAAGATCGGTTAAAAGAGTCATCAACTCTAATTAGAATTCTAGTACGTTCAACTAAATTATCATAAGGATCACTTTTATTTGTAAGCGTCTTCATTATAAAGAACCAGAAATGAGAAATGGTTTGGCAATGATCACACAGCAAGATACCAACAGGGACATTAAAGAAACACAGTGTATGTAAAGGCTAGTCCAGCTGTGCCAGTTGGGTCCTCCTGGAAGCAAATGCTAAATCAGAGTTAGGAGTAAAAGATAAAAGAGAAAGGAAACAGGATTGAGCAGGGAAAGTTTTCATACAGGAATGCAGATTTTAAAACTTGTAAAAGTAGAGAGATTAGGAAGCAGGATTTGACAAGAGAGCCTTAGACTGCAAAGCAGACCTGACAAATCTTTGCAAGGCAAATCAGGGATTTTAATGGAATCCTGTTAGAGGAGTCTCTCATGGGGAAAAAATAGACTCCAGGTACTTCCCTGGTGGTCCAGTGATTGAGAGTCCACCTTCCAATGCAGGGGGCGTGGGTTTGATCCCAGGTCAGGGAACTAAGATCCCACATGCCGCGGGGCAACTAAGCCCGTGTGCCCCAACTAAAGAGCCCGTGGGCCTCAATGAAAGATCCCGCAGGCCGAAATTAAGACCTGATGCAGCCAAAAATAAATAAATAAATAAATGTTAAAAAAGAAAAAAAATAGACTCCAGTTGCCCTGCCCTCTCAGTCATTGGCTTGGGGCTGCCTGAGAAAAGTATGGCTTTGGCTAGAAAACCAAAGGCACCAACTTCTGGAGGCTGACTCCACTGTGATTTTTATGAAGTTTGACTATTATACTTAGAATTTACAACTACCCAGTGCTCAGTGACTTAACTGACACCTTATTGAGTTTCTCTTGCCTGAGAATAGTTCGTCTTTAGTGCTTATCATCATAGCTATTGAACACTTTTCCATGAAGTCAAAATGATGGCCCAAATTGACTTTAAAATACACCAGGACTTGGCACAGTGACTAAAGCAAATACTTGGTGAATGCAGATCATTAATGGTAGTTTTAGTAGTAACCAATACTAATATTCTGACTATCTCACATTCTAAACCAAGGCGAGATTATTACTTCACTTATCTCTTGCATACCAGACTCGTTTCTAGTGTACCTTTCAGTGAAATGGCATAGGTTAGAGACATATAAACATGTCTAACAAAAATTACACTAGTTTTCAGGAGTATGAAATCCATATCTTCTAATCTTGGCAATCAATAAAATAATCTTCATATGGTGATTTTCAAGGGCAGGAGATAATATCTGGTATACCAGTTGTCCAATCTTATCTCAAAATTTACTTTGCCCAGAAAGAGAGAATGAAAGTGTGGTTTTCTTGTTGATTTTCTTTGTCACCATCATGCTGACTGTGCTTAATAGCCCATTTAAGGTTTTTTTAATATGGAATCAAGTAAATGATACCATGTTCATACAGGGATGAGCTATACTTTTAGAGTACCCTGAATTTAATGAAGATCTGAGGAATATACACACACACTCTCACACACACACCCCTACCTTGACTTCAAGTACTTTTTACTTTGGCAATAGAGTTGCTAAAATTTCCTGAACCAAAAGAGGTTGATGGGGTTCCTAAACTTTTAGGATTTGAGTATGCCATACACAACTCTTTAAATAATGCATTTTTTAACTTTATTAAAGTGACTATTTTTGTCTCTGTGCATTGTTTTCTGTCGCAGCAATACTGACATATGTCTCACATATTACATGTGTGGTTATTTGGCAAAAGAAATGCTCATTCAGTCCATAGGCATTTTAGTGTGTCTGTAGGTCTTTATTGTGTCCCAAGCATCAGTCTTTTTTCATTCTTGAAACTTATCCCTGCCCAAGGGTTCTCTGCCTAATGGAGAAGAACCAGTGAGTTGGAACCAAGTGAGACAAAATTATCTCCCTCTGTCTACTTCACAATTCAAGGTCCCTGCCTGGGGAACTAATGCATCCCTGGGTGATTGGACACCACATGGGATCAATTCAGCCTCACCCCTGTTCACTATTTGAACAAATCAAATTACAAAAATGTCTTTTAAACATCCATATATGTAGACTAAAGAGTACTGAAGCCATTCTTTATAATCATCTTTTATGAGTAATAAGATTAAAAATAGTTTATAATAGGATGATTAAAATATGCTAGAAATTAAATTCAAGTTTAGCCTTGCCACGCAGAATTGTGATTTCTAGAATATGGACTTTACAGTAAAAGTGTTTTGGAGAAATGTGTGGGTAAGTGTTTGTATGTATATAAAATAAAACTTAGATTCACTGGCATCACCAGTGAAACAAGAATGCTGAGAAAGAGCCAAGTGTGTCTTTGGGAGAGTTTTTTGCTTAATCAGATGCTTAACGTAAGACAAGTCTCTGCATGAGACTTGGAAATCTCCTAGGAGCAGCAAGATTCCACACTGAGACCCAACAGAGTTCTGGGCTATGCTGAATTCTGGAGAAGGAAAAGCAGGTGCTGAGAGCTAAGTAGCCAATTACTCTTTATAGCCACATAAGACAGGAGGCAAGCAGGCCTTTCCAACAAGTTGTATTATGCGATCACTGGCTTTGCAGGGAATCTCACGAATGTATAACCTTCTGATTGCCTTTTTGATTGAAAGTTCCATCTGAGATCAGGGCAGTGCAACCAGTAATAAGATTTCAAAAAATCCCATCACTGGCACTGTTGGAAGGGCTGAGCATGACTGAAATCCCATCACTGTCAGTCAAAAAATAAGGTAACAGTGGGCATCACTATAAAAGTGATATAAATTCACAATTTAAACATGAATATCAACACTGAAAAGACTATATATAAACATATATATTTATATACACATATATATTTATATACACACACTCAAGGTTTTAGAAATAAATTTATATTTGTAATTTTTCATCTCCCAATCACATGCTACCAAAAACCTGGAATGGTGGCTTTTTGTTTTTCTGAATCTAACTTTGAAAGAAATTGGATTGAAGGTAAAGGATTTTAAATGCTGGTTTTTATTTAAGAATGAAATAATGACTCACAATACCTGAAATCAGAATGAAATGCATAACATTGTAAAGCTGGATTAGATTTCTTTAAATATTGTTCTGTAGAGACAATAATTGTAGAATGTATTTTGCAAGGAATATAGTTTTCAACATATTTTTATTTTCCTCTATTCCAGTACTTTTTCAAATTTTTGCTATACAAAGCTTCTTTGCAAAGTTACTCAGCTGGCCAGACCATGTTGCATGTATTGTCATTGCTGTTATTGCTGTTTATGATGATTGTAGAAGACAGAAATTCTATGAGTAAAGTAGACGCTTATTTTCATTATTTTCTTCTTAGTCAAGACACATTTATATATCACCTGGTATACTTTTTGTTGTTATTGTTTAAATGATGTATTCTTGACATTAAAGATATTCTAGTCCAGTATTTTCCACCCAGTCCTAGTATTATGGGGGTCATGCCACTTAAAATCCCCGACTTGATGGTCTATCTATAAGAGAATTGTGTCTCCTACAAATATTGAGCCATCACCCTGCTCAACAATCGGGTTATGTAGTTGATATCGAAAGATTACATGAGATGATGAGATAGCATCTCCAAACATATTTCTTTTATTTATAAATTTGAGCTAATGAATCTCATCTAAGCTAATTGTCAAAACATTCTTTTTCTATGGTCTTGTCAACTGTTATTTGCGTCAAGGTTTAAACTTAGGTTGGTCTGACATTAAAGCCCGTGACTTTCGACTAAACAACATGTTCTGTAATTATCATGTGAGGCTCGTAATGATAAGAAATAGAAACTAAGTTACATACAGTGATATGGAAGAACTGAGGAGGAAGAAAGTGACTCTAAATGGGAAGCCTTCATGGAGAAGTTTTAAAATAAGATGAGAACTGAAGCAACAGTAATCACAGCTTTTCAAACACCCAACACTAAGAGGAGGAAATTATCAAAAGATCACATTTATAGATTAATGACATTTTTATGGACATTCAGAAAGATCTGGAAAGTGAGTGCTCATAGGAACTCTAGGTTTGCCTAAATTGAGGCATGTTTTGGGGATGAGAAAAATGAGGTTCAGAGATGTCTTAAGGGATTTTTCATGGTTAAATTACACTTCTAATAAGTGAAAGAGGCAGGAATCAAACTCTGGTCTTCTAGTTCATTGCTAGGACTGTGAAGTTGTAAGTGTTTTTGTGTGCATGTTCCCCCCTCTTTTATTTATAGAAGTTTCATCTGGGTTGCAAGGCAGGTAGGCATTTGCTGGAGGAATTGGTATTTGGTTCTCTCTTCCCCCAACTTGAGTTACCTGCCATCATCTGACACACATCTTGAGTGTAAGTATTATCTCTTGCAAGTATCTTTATTAATAGATCATAGGTGCCTCTATTATTATCCACAGATGACAGAAGAAGGGTTGTTATAAGGAATAGCACAGAATGCTGTCTGAGAAGGAAAATGGTAGAAAACAAAGGCTTCAATGAACCCAGAGACTCAGACAAGAAAAGAAAATGAAAGACCATTGAAGGTAAATTTTAATTCCTTCAGATCTCCTCTGTTCATGCAAAGATATCCAGGGCCACTCTGTGACTCCTCATAAAAATCAGCTGGGGTTTAACAGCTACGGTCTAACTGAACACAACAGGAGTTACTGGGATCCTTCTCTCTCCCTAATACGTGCATTCACTCATTGTCACTTCACCTAATGTTATTTTCTAGGTTTTCTTTAATTCAACCTCTAAAGTTTCAGAATTATTACACATTTGTCAAGTCTAATTGTTTCATGAGTGAATGGACTATCTAAGCCCAAGGACAGAGCTACAAATAACCATATTGCAAATAAACTTAAAAAAAAAGAATCTTTCTAAATTTTTTACAAATATGTGCTAGCTTCTATAATCATAAACCATTTGCCTTGCCTTTCTAAGACATGGAGTCGGATTGGATCAATTGTAGAAACAAATAAATAATAAAACATTAGATTTGTCTATGCTGTGGAAAAGGTAAATAGACAGTTCTAGAAAAGTTCAGAGAAATAATATCTAACCCTGCCAAGGCACACTGTACTGCTAGAGACTATGTTATAGTGAGTCTTGGACGGAGCAGATCAGTACTCTGGGAGCATCAGTAAGTAAGGTCAGGCTAGGTCCAGGCACTTGAAAAGGAATTGTGCTGCTGGGATAAATCTCTCAACGGACTTTACTGTTAGTGCTTCTTACCATATGAAATTCTCCATATGACAAAACTTCCAATAGCCTTATTTATTTTACAAATACATGCCTAAGATTTCCACTAATCTGAGTGCTGAGAATACAGCAGTAAATAGGACGGGATGTGTGAGGGGTCTGTTTCTTCAAAGACTTGATGGTACAGGAGAAATGTAGATGAGCAGAAGTAAGAAAAAAAAAAAAGATGATACAATAGAACATAAAATGGATGGGACACTAGATGTTATACATAGAATGGACAGAGTGATATTTGAGTTGCTATGTGAAATCACCATGATAAGAGCAAACTACAGTAAAGGTCTAAGGAAAAGTTTGTGTTAGCTGTTCTGCTGCGCTAAATCAATGGGCAAGAAATGAAAATGATGCCTAGATAAAAGTAGATGAGGGTGAAAGTGACACAATATGATGTGGAGAGTTGGGGAGAGACCATACTATACAAGTCCTTGTTAACCAGAATAAGGAGCTCAGGTTTACTTTACATCAAAGGCAATTGAAGGGATCTAAAGGTAAAGAAATGATATGATCTGGCTTATATTTTTAAAAAGATCACTGCCTCCTCTCATCACCCACAGCAGAGGGATAACAGAATTTAGAGTCCTGGGGAAAGCCCTACATGGAGTATGTAAAGGAGCTTCTAGAAAATGTTACTATACTTTGATTCTTCTATATATCAATACCTAAATGACACAATTAGTCTCAGGCAGAAAAAGTCCAGCCAGTCTGATTATTGTATTTCTTTAGCCTTCTAGAAAAGAAAAGGAAAAAAAAGGAAAAAAACAGAGCCTCCATATTAATGAGCTCAGTGCTGGCTGGCGTATGATGGGTTCACTTACTGGAAATATTTCTTAATGGAAATGAAGAGTAAGATCCTGAAATATTTATCTATGATTATCTTAAAGCAAAGGAAAAGGTCACATATGGCTTTATATCATAAACATAATACATTGTCCAGGAAGCATTCCCAAGGTGTCCCTTTTCTTCAGAGTGAATGCTAATTCTCAAGGGAAGAGGAATTTTGGTCTTTGTGGTTTAGCTATGATTAAAAAAAATAAAAATCAGAAAAAGACACACTCAAAAAAAATCTTTTTTTTATTGCCAATTAATGATAAGTCCATCTGGTTCTCTGTAAGTTGAGGAGCTTGGCACTTAATAAATGCTGGGTGCATAGAACTGAAGTGATATCAGTCTGGAGGAAAACATCTTATATTTATAAGACATTCTTATATAAAAAGCTATTTTAAAAGGATGCACCTTACTTGTTATGCACTTATTATGCTATAAGATGTCATGGGGGTTGGCCAAAGACAATAAGATTCAATTCCTATCTGTGAGAGCATCCAGTCTTCTGTGGTAGCACAACACAACTTTTTTTTTAATCATAGCATTGGGATTTGAAACAAGTTTTAGCACTTGCAAATTGTTATAGGAGCACTGAGTCAAAATAAGTAATGCTTCTTGAGTTTTGGGAAAGGTACAAAAATATTTATCAACCTATGCAATACAGAAAAAGTTATTCAGTTAGTATATAGGTGAGAGATGGAATGTACAAGCAAAAATAATATCACAAGTGAAAAGCAGGAGGGCATGACAGACCCAAAGAGCCTCAAGAAGACATAGTATGTATCTTAAAACTTGGCAGGGATAAACCAAGAACTGACCATTACAGACCCATTTATTTTTCCCGTAAAAGATCAATGGAAGGCTTCCCTGGTGGCACAGTGGTTAAGAATCTGCCTGCCATTGCAGGCGACACAGGTTCGAGCCCTAGTCTGGGAAGATCCCACATGCCGTGGAGCAACTAAGCCCGTGCGCCACAACTACTGAGACTGAGCGCTAGGGCCCATGAGCCACAACTACTGAGCCCGAGGGCCACAATTACTGAAGCCTGTGCACCTAGAGCCTGTGCTCTGCAACAAGAGAAGCCACCGAATGAGAAGCCCACACACCGCAACGAAGAGTAGCCCCTGGCTCGCTGCAACTATAGAAAAGCCTGCGTGCAGCAACAAAGACCCAAGGCAGCCAAAAATAAAAATAAATAAAATAAATACATTTATTAAAAAAAGATCAATGGAATTTAATAGTGTATTAATAAGAAATATATCTTATTTTAATATGGTTCATTCTATGAATATAAAGATAATTTAGTATTATATTTAATTGACTATCAAAGACAAAAACATCATTGAACATTTATATAGATGCATTAGAAAAATTCTCATAGACTTCATGATCTACGTAATGTTTAAAAAAAGAAAAAAAAAAAAACCTAAGTAATAAGCAGAGATGGGAAGTTCTTTAAGTTAATAATCTACCCAAATCCTATAGCAAATAAAATATTTAATAGAGAATTGTAAGGTACATTCCTTTAATATGGAGATAAGAAAAGAATGGCTGTCCTCACTTCTTTGGTTCAATATAATATTGTAGAGCCTGGCTATCACCGTTACACAAAGAAAATCAAAAACAGAAACAAAGACTTAAAGATTTATGGAAAAAAGTAAAGAAGTGTCCTTAGTTGCAGGTGACATTACCATATACATAGAAAAGTTAACAGAATAAATAGACAAACTATTAATACTAAACAGAGTTCAGCTGAGTGATATATCATTGATAAAAGGACTTAAAATGTTAAAGATGTCAATTATTCTAAGCATCAATCTATAATTTTCATTCCATTACAATCAAAATTATAGCAGAATTTTGTGACCAACTCAACATCTTTTTTTTTTTCAGATTTGATTTTAGTAGTTATAGAGCTCCATTCTTCAACATAAAACTTAGTAAGACTAGTAGAGAGCGGAGGAGGGAAGGGTATTTCTCACACTTACAGATAAGAAAGACTTACTACCAAGTTGTGAAACTAAAACAAGAAAACAACAACAACAACAAAAGCAATAAAAAATAAATCTATGGCATTCCTGTTGCAGGTGCAGAAGCATACTCAAGTAGGTGAACTGATAATCGAACTAAGTATAGCCAGAAAAAAAGGAAATGTGAAAACAATAAGCTATTACTTCAAACTCAGGAGACAGGTCTAAAAAAGTGGATATGGCCAAGTATTGGTGAAAATATAAAAAATGAGAAGCTTCGTGCAGTACATCTACCTTACGATCCAGCAATGCCATTTCAGGGTATAAACCCCAGAGAAATTCTTGCACAGATTCATAGGTAAATATACATAATATTATTCATTCTACTGTATTTTTTTTTAAACAAGATGCTGAAAGCACTGTATTCATCTACACAAGGAGAATGGATATTAAGGGCTACTATGGGGCATTTAGAAGTAAAAAAATAAATTCACATAGTCCCATGTATATCAATTTTGAAAATACTGTCAAGTGAAAAAACATAAAATAGAGAATGATCTTTATGGCACCATAACATCTATACTAATTAAAAACGGATTCACACAAATATACACTTTACAAAGGACACATATCCAAGAATATTTACTACTGCATCACGTGAGAAAAAAGAATGACCCAACTATTTGCATTTGAGTTTCAGTAAGGAAATGAATACATAAATAAAAATAAAATGAATAAGATGATTACTGTGTATGGAAAACAATAAATAACATACGTCTTGGACTTAGTGTTCAGTAGAGAAAAAACATTAGGAAGAGGATGAGTGGTGTTTTGATTATGAAAGGTCAAACGTGCTAAGAAGTCTAGACATAGATGGTGAACTCCAGCCTATGGGATTTGTTCTGCAGAACAACAGGAACCCATATGATTTTGATAAGTATTCTGAGTAAAAGTTAAATTTTCAAATATATTTCACATTTGGTGATTTGCTCCAACTATCCATCCCCCTCTTAGAGGTCACAATCAACATTTGCAAACTAAAGACTCTTAGAGGGACTTACCTGGTGGCGCAGTGGTTAAGAATCTGCCTGCCAGTGCAGGGGACACGGGTTTGAGCCCTGGTCCAGGAAGATCCTGTATGCTGTGGAGCAACTAAGCCCGTGCACCACAACTACTGAGCCCACGTGCCACAACTAATGAAGCCCGTGTGCCTAGAGCCCGTGCTCCACAACAAGAGAAGCCACTGCAATGAGAAGCCCGCGCACCCCAACAAAGAGTAGCCCCCGCTCACCGCGACTAGAGAAAGCCCGCAGGCAGCAACAAAGACCCAATGCAGCCAAAAATAAATAAATAAATATATAAAGACTCAGAAATCCTATTGCAATGAAAATGTTTAATCTGTTTATTCCAGGATTTCTCAAATATAATTATTTTTTTAAAACTGAAACACCAAATTCACATACACATAAGCCCTGTGACCACAGCAGAGACCAACAGGAAGAAGAAAGACTCCTCTTCTTCTGTCCTAGCAAGTACTCAGCCAATTAAATGAAAAACCACGGACTCTTTGTTTACTATAGTCCTCCCAACTTCCTTTTTTCCTCTATAGAAGAGTTCTCCTTACCTTGCTGTGTAGGAACTTAAACGTGGCTCACCAAGTTTGCAGATCCTGAATTGCAAGTCGCAGCTGATCCTGAATAAACCCATCTTTGCTGGAGAAATATCTGGTAGTCTATAAGGTCAACACAAGATGGAGGCTGTAATCCAGAGAAGAAGATGGAAAGGAATTGGTATTTGATAAGAGGGGCACTATTTTCTCACCTGTAATAAGAAGGAACAATGAATGGACTATGCATTTACACATTCTAAAAATAAAAATAATAGTTTTGGGGGGTTTTTTTGGCCATGCTGCATGGCATGCGGGATCTTAGTTCCCCGACCAGGGATCAAACCCACGCCCCCTGCATTGGAAGCACAGAGTCTCAACCACTGGACTACCAGGGAAATCCGTAAAAGTATTTCTTAAAATCTTATTATGCTTATAACTACTGTGCTGGACACACGCAGGTTAGGAAGACCAATGAGGTTACTGCCTCATGGAACTTTCATTTAGTAGCCATTTCAGACAGATGAAGGAAAGCAGAATTTCCCACCCCAAAATTTGCCTCTTTGGCATAAAGATTATTTTAGGCTCATTATTTATTTATTTATTTTTCATTTGTTTCTTTTTCTTTCTTTTCTTTTTTTTTTTTTTTAGGCTAATTATTTTTAAGAAACAGCAGACATAGGAAAGGCTCTAAAAATTGAGTAGAAGTTCCCTTTTGTTAGACATTTACGTTTATAAGGGAAATCTCCATCTGTAAGGGTGTTGTCCTCTCAGTACCAGGAAGAGGAGTTGCCTAAATATCTAGAATCTCTTATCAATGAAGAAAGGAGGGACTTAAATCAATCTGCATAACAACCACACCCTTACTTACTGGACTTTTCCTGGTAACCTCCGGAAACTGTCTCTCCTTCCCCACCCCCAAGACCTTTCTTTGGTCTTTAGCTAGAGATGTTACTTAAGGTGATGGCTTGGGCCATTTGGGGGGAATTACTTAGTTTTCCTGGTTCTCTCCCATGTACGTAGGTGCACAGGAGGTATACGTGTTATTAAACTTCTGTTTTTGTTTTTGTTGTTGTTGCTAATGTCTTTTTGTTACAGATGGGTCTCAGCCAGAAGAATGAAACAGCACTTAAAACAATGACCAGCTAAACTGGTTTTGTCTCCTTACATAGGTTTATTGATTAATCAAACCTTGACTTATTTTAGAGACAGCACTGAGAATGTGCAAGACAGGAACTCCTGTCTCCAGGATGACCTAAGGAACCAAGCATTTCAGTCTACAAAACTCATAGAATGGAAATGTAGTCACCGGAGCCCTTTACAAAGCAAGAAGTTCTTCAATAAGGAAAACCTAGCTTCTATCAGCATGAGTAACTTATACAGACTTATTCAAAACTGGCCAGTCAGCTTCCAAGTTTGAAATTCCCCTAACCCCGTAAATTTCACCCTGGACTCTGGATCAAGGAAGAGATTTGAGCCCTGCCTCCTGTCTCCTTGCCAGCTGACCTTGCAATAAACCTCCTTCTCATCTCTAACGTCTGTGCCATAGTATTGGCTTCTATGCATATGAGGCAGGGAATCCTAGCTGGGTAACAAGGGTAGAGGAAAAATGATTTTTCCTCCCTCATACAGATGATAAATAAACAAAAGTAAACAAATAAATGGAATGCTTTAAAGACAAAAAGGCAGTTTAGATGGAATAAGAGTAATGAGAGAGGAGAGTTTAGATGAGAGCAGTCAGAGAGGGCCTCTCTGAGGAGGTGGCATTTGTGCAGAGACCCAAGTGCAGGTATGAGCTGTGCTAAAATCTGAAGGAGGAATGCAGAGGAAAGCAAAGAGAAAAGGAGATCAGAGAGAGGAAAGTCCCATGATGCTGTTTCTAAACAAAAGCAAGTTTATGCCTCAGCAGGAGGCAGGTGCTTTTGCAGCTACTTGGGGTTAAAATAACTTAAAAAAAACCAAAACTCTAATGTCAGTTCATTTTGAAAAGAAATCTACTAGCAGCCCACCCTGAGGCACTTGACCATGGATTCCTACATCATGCCTTTCTTTTTTTCTGAGCATTTTGAGGTAAATCTCTACACGGTGTACTCTATGTCCCTGTTTTAATATTGTTTAATCTTTTTTAAAAAAATATCACCTGGGTGTTGTGCAAAGCTTGTTCTCAAACCTACTGCAAACATTACTCCAGTCTCCAATAACTGGTGAAATACTGCAACCTGATGTTTCAGCTGCTACAAAGTTCCTGGTTCCTTCAGGAATGTTTTACATTTCACTGGTGTAATGATAGAGATTATGATTTATCTACAGTATGTAATCACATCCATTAATAGTAACAGCACATTTTTACATTAATTATAATGAGAATTAATGGGTAGTTATATGGATTTTCGGCTACAAGGAAAAATTTTGGTACCAAGTACTCTTGTATAGCCAAAAATGAATTTATGCATAAATTTACTTTGGTAATTATTTTAGGAAATAATGAGATTTCAAGTTCCAGTTACCATGAATTATGGAAATTAGAAAAAAATATATATAGAGAGAGAGAGAGAGGGAGAGAGAGGGGGGGGGAGAGAGAGAGAGAGAGAGAGAGAAATTGGGCTTTGGAACTCTAAAGGGAAGGAATTTTATTGTAAGAGGAGGCAGTTTGGCATGGAGGTTAAGGAGGTAAAGACAGATGGACCTCAATTAAAACCTAATATCTGCCACTTATTGGCTTTTATTTAAACTTTCCCACCCTTGGTTTCTTCCTCGTTTGTAAGTTAGGACTCACGATAATGACTGCCCTGAGCTGTACAAATTTAAGGAGATAATTCTGTAAATTTTCAGCATGCTGCCTAGTATATCGTAAATACTCAATAAATGGTAGTTGCATATATGGAGAATAGGGAGGCGGGTTTATGTAATAAAGCCTTAGGAAATGTATATATGTATTTTCCCTAAAGGTCTAAGAGAAGGTAAACTCATTTAGAACTATATTCTTTGATATCCACAAGAGAATATGGACCAAATATAAGTGAGGCTGAGAGAGCCAGGAGGTGAATATGGAAATGATATTTCATGGCCCATAAAATCAGAAAGGCATCACAATTTTGAATGGAACACCAACCACAATTAGAAAATAAATTCCCTCCTGGCATGCATATTATCCCTAATAAGGCAAAATGAACTTACAAGCATCTCACTAAAACACAGGGGAGTGAGATACTAAAATTCTTTAGGTGCCCAGGCCTGGTTAAAAGAGATTAATGTGTGATAGAAATTATTACTAATTTAGGACTTGCAAAATGCCTTCAAATGTTTACATGAAGCCTTACTCCCTAAATATTTCTCAATCTCTCTCTCCCTCACCTCCCTCATACTTATGTTTCTCAGTGTAACTACTCTTGCCTGGAAGGGTTGCAGAATATTTCTTCCCATGATGGGAAGAGATGGAGCTTTTTCTACATTTTGAAGTACTCAAAATCTTAATTATCTCAGTTTCATTTATTAAATCACCCAATCCTCATGGCAACCATTGTGGTAGTCAGGGCAGGGGCGGTTAGTCCCATTTTTGCATCTGGCAAATATTCGCCTTGAATTCTATTAAGATACACTCTCCTTCCTTCACTCAATTAATCATAAGGGTCTCTCCATTCTTTCAGACCATAAAAACAGAAGGCAAAATAACTGTACAATCAGGGTGGTCATTAACAATTCTCTGTGTGAATTTGTCTTTCTTTCATCCACTGCCTCAATTAAGAACACATCAGCATTATGAAGAAAAGAAAACACCTTGACATTTTCCAAATCTTGACAAAGCACAGAGCCTTCAATAATGTGATTTGCATTCCCTCCTGTACTTCCTACTGCAGGGTCTATTAAATGTCCCATGCAGATGGCTGTCAAGCAGGCCTGGGAACAATGTTGCATACAAAAATCTCCCTGGTGGATCCAGGAAAGGCACCCTCTGTCTTCCGCCTGCAGACTTGAAATGGCTTCTGCTTGAAGCCTTTTTGCCTTCATTAGTGGAAAATTTGCTTCACATTTGGAGACATGAACTCAAGGGATGCAGGCTAATGTTCTCTTAAATTGGGTTTAAGATTAGACCTCACTCCTAATATCCTGCCATATTTAGAGTCTTTAAGAATCCTAATTTCCTCCAAAGAGAGCCTAATTTAATCTCTCTTTCAGATGGGCCCTTGGCAATATGTGCCACATCTCAGAGAGACCCTAGCTCTGTTTCTCCACCTTCAATACCTTCGCTTAAGGGTATCCAAATTGGCTTTCCCCCATGAATCAGTAGCAGTGATTTGAAAAGACTTCATTTGGGCCTCATAGGGCACCATGTTTGTTACATACATGGCCCAATACAAAATGTGGCTAATTTCAGGGAGAGCTCTTTTGAACTCATCAGATAAGCCACTGTCTTGCTGCTGCAGATAAACAATAAACTTATATTGGTAATATGAGAGGGTAATTATCCAGCTCTTAAATAGAGAAGAGGACAATTCAGAGGTCAGTGGGCAAAGGAGAATCGAGGTTCACATGGAATCCAAATCAAATCATCTCATGGCGTAGCTGGAGAGCATTTTCCTTAGTCATGCCTCCTTCCCTTCTGGTAGCAAAATAGAAATTGGAGTCTTTATAATTATTGAAACAAACTAATGTACACTTTAATATCACAAAACTGTCACTGTAGATTTTAAGCGTGGTAATGGAGCAAAAAGGTTATGAGATTTCAATCTATGTTCCCTTTATCCATCCGTCTATCCATTCATTCATTCATTCCTGGCAGCCACTGTTCTAGACAACTGGATAACATCACTGAACAAAAGAGCCATAACATCAGCTCTCCAGGTACTTACAGTATTATGAAGGAGACAGACAATAAACAATAAACATAAAATAATATTCTGCTGTGGAGACTTGTGCATTCCCTGAATATTAATCTTATTTTATCCTTAGGTCATTTTTTTTTTATAAACCTCTCTGAATCCATTTATCCACAAACTCTATCTCTTTATAGCACTTTTAAAGTCAAATTGGTGTGTGTGTGTGTGTGTGTGTGTGTGTGTGTGTGTGTGTGTAGGGGGGAGGATGACAGAAGTACAGCAATTTGCCTGAATTTAGGTATTAACTAATTTATAAACGAGGAAAGGATTCCAGCTGGTTTGTCTGACTCTGCCGTCACCCGGCAACTGCTATGCTGCACTACCTCTAAGAAACAGTGCTGCAGAAATGAATGAATAAAAGTAGGGTTTTAAAAAATAAACTATTTTGTTTCTTTCTGTGAGTCCTATGTATCCTACGTAGAATCCTAGGTAGAATAAAATCACCATTCCTGCTTTCTCTCGCTTTCTTTCTTCCCCTTCTTCAATCTTTATTTTTCCCTCCAACCCTCCCTTCACTTCTCACTTCCTTTAAAAAAAAAAAAATATATATATATAAAAAAGGAAGATTCAAGGCCCCTGAGAATACTCAGGTTAAAATAATCAATAATAAATTTCTGTTTGTGTTTATTTTTTATTTCAGTTTCCCTGATTCTGCAAGACCCCTAGCTCTTTATTTTTTAACCAAAAAAAATATGTTGAAGAATTTCCTTTATTTATTTATTTTTTTTGTGGTATGCGGGCCTCTCACTGCTGTGGCCTCTCCTGTGGCGGAGCACAGGCTCCAGACGCGCAGGCTCAGCGGCCATGGCTCACGGGCCCAGCCGCTCCGCAGCATGTGGGATCTTCCCGGACCGGGGCACGAACCCGTGTCCCCTGCATCGGCAGGCGGACTCTCAACCACTGCACCACCAGGGAAGCCCAAGAATTTCCTTTTTTTATTTGACTTTTGCCGTTCTCCTGTATTATCCTTCCCCTAATTTAAAAAAAAAAAAAAATCCTCAGGGGCTCCTCTTCTCTTCAAAGTAAAGTTCTTACCAAGAAGTCTTGGACTTTAGCAATTGGGTTCTAACCTATACTTATTTTCACATTAAAAATAAATAAATAAATAAAACTTCTTTTACGTTGCAATGAAATTATAGTGCCATTGATCTTAGAGATCTCCTAATGTAGTATGAAAATCCATGTACCATTTCCCTTTCTCCATATTATTATTTTTAATAAAATGGTAATACTTGGGCTTCCCTGGTGGCGCAGTGGTTAAGAATCCTCTGGGGCTTCCCATCCACATGTGTATGAGGGTTCTCTTTTCTATAAAAGACATACCGCAGATTAAAAAATATGAATTACTTGAGGGGTTCAATAGTAGATTTGAACTGGCAGAAGAAAGGCTGCTAAGCTTGAAGATAAGTAGAAATCATACAATATGAAAAACAAAGAGAAAAAACAATTACAAAATGAAAAGAGTGGGAAATAAGAACATGAAAAGATGCTCCACATTATATGTCATCAGGGAAATGCAAATTAAAAGAAAAATAAGACATCACTACGTATCTATTAAAATGGCCAAAATCTGGAACACTGACAACAGCAAATGTTGGTGAGGATGTGAAGCAACAGGTATTCTCATATATTGCTGGTGGGAATGCAAAATTATTTAGATACTTTGGAAGACAGTTTGGGACTTTCTTACAAAACTAAACATACTCTTACCATATCAGCCAGAAATTGTGCTCCTTGTATGTTTCATGTGTACATTGTATTCCTATTTCTGTACACACTGCAATGTGCTCACCACCAAAAGTTTGTTTTCCATCCATCATCATACTGTTGACCCCCTTTACCCATTTCACCCTCCCCCTCCCCCCGCTTCTTCCCCTCTGGTAGCCCTTACTGTGTTCTCTTTATCTATGTGTTTCTTTTTGGTTGGCTTGTTCATTTACTTTGTTTTTGATTGTTTGTTTGTTTGGTAGCTTTTTATATTCCACATATGAGTGAAATCATATAGTATGTCTTTCTTCATATGACTTATTTTCACTTAGTATTTTCCCTCAAGGTCCATCCATGTTGTTGTAAGTAGCAAGGTTTTATCTCTTTTCATGGTTAAGTATATTCTACTGTACATAAATATCACAACTTCTTTACCATTTATGTGTTGATGGGCACTTAGGTTGTTTCCATATCTTGGCTATTGTAAATGATGCCACAATGAACATAGGGGTGCAGATATCTTTTCAGATTAGTGCGTTTATATTCTCTGGATAACTAGCCAGAAGTGAGATAGCTGGATCATATAGTAGTTCTTTTCTTAATTTTTTGAATAATCTCCACATTGCCATCCACAGCAGCTGAACCTACATTCCCATCCACAGTGTATGAGGGTTCTCTTTTCTATAAAAGACATACTGCAGATTAAAAAATATGAATGTGTTGATAGATACACAAATGGGAAAAATATATAACATGTAAACAAATCAAAAGAGAGATGGAATGGCTATAGCAATATCAGATAAAACAGATTTTAAGATAAAAAACGTGACAGAGATGAAAAAGTATGTTTTATCATAAAAAGGGTCAATCCATCATTATACTTATGATCATAAATGAATACACCTACGAATAGAGTGTCAAAATACATGAAAAAAACCTGATAGAATTAAAGATAGAAATAGGCAATTTAAAAGTTGTAGCTGGACACCTCAATACTCCACTTTCAATAAAATATAGAACAACCAGAGAGAAGTCAACAGAGATATAAAAGACTTGAACACCATATGAAACAACTAGGCATAACAGATACTCAAAGAATATTCAACCCAATGAAAGCAGAATATACATTCTTTTCAAGTGCACAAAGCAAAAAGAACATTATCTAAGATAGACCATATGTTAGGCCATAAAACAAGCATCAGTGTTTTAAAATGATTGAATTCTCTGACTGAAAGGAAATGGAATTGTCAATATGAGAAGAAAGTTTGGGAAATTCACAAATTTGTAGAAATTTAAAAAACACTCCTAAATAATCAGTGGGTCAAAGAAGAAATAATAAGATAAATTAGAAAACATTTTCAGATGGATGAATATGGCATATAACATACCCAAACTTATGGGATGCAGCTGAAGGGGTGGTTAGAGGAAAATGTATCTGTAAACACAACAACCATATTAAAAAACAAAGACCTAAAATAAATAGTGTCACCTCCCACCGAAGAAACTAGACAAAGAAGAGCAAACTAAATGCAAACAAGCATAATGAAGGAAAAAATAAAAATAAGTCCTGAAGTCAATGAAATAGAGAATAGAAAAAAATAGAGAAAATCCACAAAACCAAGAGTTGTTTTTTTTAAAATGTTTAAGAAAAGTGTCAGACTTTAGCTAGACTGACCAAGAAAAAAGAGAGAAGACAAATTATTAAAATCTGGAAAGGAAAAGGGGACAACATTGTCAACCTTACAGAACAATACACGATTATAAGTGAATGGTATAAACAATTACATGACAACAAAATAAATAACCTGGATGATTATTTATGGACAAATTCCTAGAAAGACACAAACTATCAAAATGAATTCAAGAAGAAATTGTAAAATCTGAACAAGCTTATAACAGACAAAGAGATGGAATTAGTAATTAAAGAAAAACTCTACCCGCAAAGAAAAGCCCAGAAACAGATGGCTTTACTGGTGATTCTACCAAACTTTCAAAGAAAAATTAACATCAATTCCTCACAAACTCTTTCAAAAAGCAGAACAGGAAAAAAACAAAACAAAACAAAACAACAGAAAAGGAGGAAACACTTCCCAAACACTTTCTATCAGGCCAGGATTTCCCTGATTTGAAACTAGACAAAACTGTCACAAGGAAACCACAGACAATAACTCATATGAATACAAACTCAAAAGTTTTAAACAAAACACTAGCAAAACAAATCAAGCATCATAAAAAAGTGTTAGTTGTTATGTACAAATTTGTGAGTTGATCCCAGAGATGCAAGTTTTGTTTAACAAACATAACCAATGTAATATTACCATATTGATATTAATAATTACCATATTAGTATTTGAAAGGAATAGGAGACTTAATTGATCTGATAAAGGATATCTACTAAAACCCTTAAAGAAGACTTAAAAAAATAGTAGACCTAAATAAATAGGAAGACATCCCATGTTTATGGACTGTAACAACTAATTTTGTTAGGATGACAATACTTCTCAAGTTTTTCTATAGGTTGACTACAATACCTATCAAAATCTCAGCTGGATTATTTTTATAGAAATTGACAAGCTGATTCTTATAGTCATATGGAACTGAAAGAAATCCAGAATAGGCAAAACAATTTTGCAAAGAAGAACAAAGTTGGAGGACTCTTACTCCTCAATTTTAAAACTTAATACAAAGCTGCAGTAATCAAGGCAGTCTGGTACCAACATTAGGATATACATATAGATTAATAAATTTGATAGTCCAGAAATAAACCATAACATTTATGGTTAACTGATTTTTAATAAGGGACCAAGAGATCCAATGGGGGAAAGATTTGTCTTTTCAATAAATGGTGCTGGGAAAACTGGATGACCACATGCAAAAAAGTGAAGTTGGACTCCTACCTAAAATAATATGCAAAAATTTCATCAAAATTGATAACAGACTTGAATATAAGACCTAAAACTATAAAACTCTTAGAAGAAAATATAAGCACACATTTTTAAGTATTTGGATTAGGCAGAGTTTCCTTATATATGACATTAAATTACAAGCAGAAAAAGAAATCAAGAAAAAGAAACTGGATATTATCAAAATTAAAAACTTTTGGACTTCAAAGGACACCACCAAGAAAGTGGTAAGACAACCCACAGAATGGGATGAAATGTTTGTAAATCATATATCTAGTAAGGCAGGGGTCCCCAACTCCTAGGCCATGGACCAGTAGCAGTCTGTGGCCTGTTAGGAACTGGGCTGCACAGCAGGAGGTGAGCGGCAGGCAAGCAAGTGAAGCTTCATCTTTTTTACAGCCGCTCCCCATCACTCATGTTACCGCCTGCGCACTCCTTATGAGAATCTAATGCCTGATGATCTGAAGTGGAGATCTGAGGCACTGCTGAGGCAGTGATGCTAGTGCTAGGGAGCGGCTGCAAATACAGATTATCATTAGCAGAGAGGTTTGACTTCACAGAGACCATAATAAATCAATTGCTTACAGACTCATATCAAAACCATATCAGTGAGTGGCAAGTGACAATTAAGCTGCATCTTACAGAGTAGACTGGACATAAGCAACACACTTCGGGTGTCACTGTCTCCCATCACTCCCAGATAGGACCATCTAGTTGCAGGAAAACAAGCTCAGGACTCCCACTGAGTGAGTTGTATAATAATTTCATTATGTATTACGATGTAATAACAACAGAAATAAAGTGCACAATAAATGTAATGCCCTTGAATCATCCCGAAACTACTTCCCCCCCACTCTGTCCATGGAAAAATTGTCTTCCACGAAACCGGTCTCTGGTGCCAAAAAGGTTTGGGACTGCTGTAGGAAGGGACTTGTATCTGGGACATTTAACAAAAGATCAGTCAACTCAAGAGTTACTAAGACATAAAATGAGATCGATAACATAGGTTGGCAAGGACATGGAGGAGTGGAACGCTCATACAATGCTGGTGGACTTTTATAATGATATATCCATTTGGGAAACCTAAAAATGCTAGGTGAAGAGTTACCTTAAAACTCGGCAATTCCACTCTTAGGTATATACCCAAGAAAATGCAAAACATACATCTACATAAACTTTTGTACTCAAATGTTTATAAAAGCATTATTCATAATAGCCAAAAAGCAGAAACAACCCAAATATTCATCAACGGACCAATGCATCAATAAATGTGGTATATCCATACAAGAGAATATTATTGAGCCAAAAAAAAAAAGGAATAATGTTCTGATACATGCTACAACATGATGAACTTTAAAAACACTGTGTTAAGTGAAAGAAACCAGACAAATAAGACTACATATTGCGTAATTACACGTATACAAAATTCCCAGAGAAAGCAAATCTATAGACATAGAAAGATTAGTTTTTGCTAGAGGTTTGGTCGAGAGAGAAATGCATAATAATGCTAAGTGAAGAGTTGGTGAAAGAGTGGTGACAATGTAGGAAAACTGAATGTTTCATAAAGGCCATCGCCCAGAATCTAATGACACAGTTAAGAACTTTGATACTTTTATAGTTTCAGATAGAGAAGCTTGGTTTCTCACGTCTATAACAACCAACCCCTACTCGCCCCCATTCATCGCCACAATGACAAACACTGACTCTCTGGATTCAGGCATGTCCAGTGCTCTTTACTTCCCACACCCTTCACCAGCCCCCATCTTGTGGTGCAGGTGTCTGCTTATGTCTCCCCTGCTCTTTGATCCACTTCGCCAGGGCTGTTACCAGTGATAGCAACAGCCTATGCTTCCCCTGGTGCATTCAAGGGTCTTCCCTTTCAAGCTACTGAGGTCCTGCTCAGTTGCATGCTTAACTGTCAGAGTAAGTTGGTTTCCTGTAATTCTGTTCTCAAACTCCCATCTGGGGGGTTTAGATAAGTAGAAAATACAAAAGAACAATTTGTAAACACATGTTTCTGTAGCTCTGAACATAATATGGAGGAACAAAGGAAAGTCAGAACTCCCTGATCTAATCTTTGGAACCGTAAAGAAGTCATGACTATTTTGATTTATTTAATTTTGTGGAAAGAGCACTTGAGCCTAATGTTACTGAGGTTTTGGCTTCCACATGTTAATTGTTTTAACATTTTCCTCATTTAATAATGCACAGCGTAAGTAATGGAAACAAAATTATTTCATATTTTCTTTACATATTTTCCCTCTAATATGTAGTGTGAAACAGCATTTGGTTTGTAGAAAGGTGCACAAAACAAAGTCAGTGAAAAAGTCTAGTGACAAGATCCTTCGGTAAGGACTTGGGATATATGTTTTGTCGTGGTTTGTTTTCTCCACAAAATGCTATGTGTTCGGCACCCTGTATTAAGTACTTTGCCCACCGTGGAGGCGATAGAAATGTTTAAAACATAATCCCTGCTTTCTGGTAACTCAATTTCCTGGGGAAACTATAAAGGGTACACAAATAGTATGAGATATGAAGTGAAATATAATATAGAAAGAGATGCTTACAATCACCTGAGACTGAAACGAACTGGTTTCAAATTTCCACATTATAGTAAGATAACATGTCGTCAAATGAAATACCATCCCAGTACCTTTGTTAATGTTCTGAGAGTTGGGTCTGGAAATGGAGGAACCCAGATAGAAAGGAAGAATCTTGAAATTCTGTCCATGTAACATGCCAGAGAGAGAGTGAATTTTCTATACTGGTTCTGCGTTATCATATGCAATATAATTCTCCTGTTTGGTCCTCAGCAACTTTACTGTAAAATAATGGACTTGGGCAAGAAATGTGTAATGTATCTTTAAGATCTAACAGTTCACATCTACTAAGACCTATTTCCCAACCCGTCCTATATTTTTCCAGCATATTTATTAGGTTTGTTAACTTTCTACCTCATCTAAGGCATAAAAACACTTTTCTAGGTCTTAATGCTTACAAAGATATGTATGCGAAAAAACAAAGTGCTATTATAAAAGGAAGAAAATCAAATAAACTGAGAGAAACAACAGAGGAATACCTAATTCTCAGAGTTTTACATGAGTTGTTTTCTTCTAGGAAAGCATTATAAATCAACTGCATGGTGAGAGTACATAATTTACTTTTTGGAGCTATTTTGTGAACATGGTGAAATAAATTAGCATAAGGTTGTAGAAGAGGAAAGAAAAATAATGGTGAACAATAAAAGATGTAGTGTTGTCTTGAGAACTAATTAAGTTAACGTTTCTACCAAAGGGACCACACGGCTGAGAGCCTTGGCTATGTGGCCTCTCCTATCTGGGTAACTGGTTTCATGTAGCACATGCTGCTACAGTAATCAGAACCAAATCTAGCAGACCATTCTTTCAATGTTTGTGGAAACTAAACGGATGGGCAAAAGTTCAACCTCTTAAGCCAGTGCCTGTCACCATCTCATACAGTGATCTTGCATTTAAGTCAATTCAGGGTTAAAGTTGAACTTCTCTTTCTTCTAAATCATCAGTAAGTCAACTAATATTGATTGTCCACACTATGGCAGGTAGTTACTAACTGCTGACTACAGAATGTAACAAAATGGGCATGCTTTTCCTTTTACAGAGCTTACAGTCTAAAACGGAAGGTAAATGGTAAGTGAAGTTTGTGGAAACCAATTTGCCCATCATGACAGGATCTGCTTCTTGGTCAGTGGGTTGATATTTCCACATCCATTTTCATCCCCTTCTGCCTTGCTATGAATCCTGGGAGGCTGAAAACTGTTGGACTCCATCATCCAGGCTCCTTTGGATACCAGATGAATTTGGGCCAATGGGAGGCACCAGCCAGAGAAAGGACAGCCAGAAGAAAGAGAAGTCAGTATACTTCTTTCTCATCTGTTTTCTTTATGGCTGTGGTTCTGGAAAGGGCTGGATTCCTTTACGTACTGCCACAGTTCCTTCTAAGAAACTTCTCTTTCAAGGTTCCGGATCATGCCTGGTTCTAGTAACACAACTTCATCCTTTTCCTTTTTAGGTCTGAAAGTGGGACTGTCATCTGGCTGCCAGAAGTCAGATGTTTCATTAACCACTGTTAGTTTCCTTAAACTGGCTCACACTTCTGCAATTATCCTTTCACTAAACTCTCATGAATTGAATAATCTTAGTGTTCCATTGTTGAACTTTGATGATATGACCAGCACAACTAAGAACAAGGTTAAACTGGGAATCAAAATGAGTATTCAAAACTTAAAAAAACTTAATGTAGACATATAAATTTACACATCATTCTTTCAATGTAAGGAAAATAGTTTTTCTTGGAATATATGCATACTGATTAGACTTCAAACTTGCCTTTATTGCATGATTCTCACATCTAATGAATCCTGTCCAATTTCTGATTTTAATTTTAGCAAAGAGATATGAGAACTTACACTTATAAAATAAGTACAGCATCCATTTGGAATTTATCGCACTCTTGTATTGCTTTTGCTCACATAAAGTAGGCACATTTTTTTTTTGCTACATTCTTTATTGTGTGTTTATGAAATATCCCATCTTGTTTTCATAAATGCAACAATTCTTCCTTTCTACACTCTAACTAAGTATTACAAAAACACAATGAAATACAATTAATAATTGCAATGAAAAATACAAATGGAAAAATAGGGTTGGAAACAAACACAACATATTCGAATAAACAAACACTGCAAATGGTAGCAGCAAGTGTCAAGGCATCTTAGAGGAGCCTGTTGGCTGTGTATCTGTATTTTTACCCAGAAAATGTACTGTGTTCATTAAACCAACATTTTGGTTAATTAGAAGAGAATTGTAAGAGTTTTACTATTTAATATGAATATTTACAAATAAAATTACTAAGACTATGAAAGCATGAGAAGTTTGTACCTAACAGCCTGGGAGAAGGGAAGCCAGGAAGTATTCCCAAAAGAAGTGATATGGAAGTTAATCCACACCTGAAGGATGACTAGGATTTATTAAGGCAAAAAGGGATGATTATTCCTCTAAGAAAATGGCATGTGGAAGATGCTGATATACAAAAGGAAGCACAAACTCAGAGAAAGAGAGAAAATTCAATTGAGATGTAAAGTCAGGACTCACTATGTGATATTATACAACTTGGCCAGTGTTTTACCTCTACAAGTAGATATTAAAATTCACCTCATGGAGATGAGTGAGGGTTAAGTGAGATGGCACATGGAAGTTCTCAGTAATGACTGTTCTACTTAGGAAGGTTAATCTACTCTTGCTGATATCAAGGAGAATAGGTTTGTCCCACATTGTTATTAAAGTCCCGAAAAAATACACTGTGATATGTATGACTAAAATATATGACTAAATGACTAAAATATGACTAAATGTCACAATATGACTAAAATACAACCAGTCCCTATTTAAAATATTGAAAATTCTAACTTTGTAATGAGGCTGCAGCTATTCATTTGGTCATTATTTAATGTCACGAATGATTTATTTTAAAATATGAAAAAAACATTATAATGCACTACAAATCTGTGAGAAATATTATTGCTATAATAATGATTATGAGAATTGCCAAAATAATGAATGTCTATTACGTCTCAGAGCTGTTTCAATTGTTCATAAATAGACTTATAGGTATGAGACTTGGGGTTGCTCTCTGCCTAAGTCCACTCCATCATCAATAAAATCGGATTTAAAAGCCTGATATTTAAGCGCTGGATTTCACTTCACTGCCAGTCTCCCCACTGGCCCCTATAGTCCTCATCCACTTTAATTCTCTAGCTGTGAGAAAGGCAATATCCTGATTGTGATATTGGACTTAAGAAAACTTAACAGGATTGAGAACTGAAAATTTGTTTTGTTTTGAATTTTAAGGCAATATACTGAGGTTAATTTTTCACTCCTGTAAAATATTGCTATGTAAATCCCTATATATTATTCTGAAAAAAAGTTTTTTCATTTAAATTCCTGGGTTTCTTTTCTTTGCAGCATTACAACTTGAAGGTGACACTTGGGTACTGATTTAAAGTTCTTTCAGGTGACGCTAAAACAGCAAGTCCCATGGATAATGTGTTACTGGATGTCCCATGTGTATGTAGGTGAGAGAAAGAGAAAGTTATACCCACATCTCACCCTTGTCCTAAGGACCAGGCTATTCCGTTTGGATCAAAATTCTAAGAGATTAAAATCTTACTAAAATGGGGGCAAGGGGAATGTTATCTCCTAGATATAAAAATAGAAGAGCTTACAGATGCACTGACAGGATGTCCTGGATCTTCATTATAATAATTATTTAGGGCTTGGTGCATAGATGAAACATTATTTACCTTATTTTGATAATTGCTGAACTCCATGATAAGTACATTGGGATTCTTCATGCTATTCTCTCTGTTTTTATGTGTATTCACAATTGATGATAGTAAGTTTTTGTTGTTTTTAAGTTCACCCAGTGTGGCTTTACCTGGAGCTTCTCTCACCTGTACTGCCTTAGGTCAGACACAGCTATGAAACCTCCACCTCATTTCTACTCTTTCCTGTCTTCCTCCAGCCTGTGCACTGTCTATGCAGTCACCTCAAGGTCTGCAGAGAATCAAGGTTAACTCTAGGTTTTAATTCAGGGAAATGGTAACCCACCTTCCGCCTCAAGTCCAAACTATCCTCATCCCCATTTGCCAGAGTTCTGCAGTAAGCATCTTCTCAGTAATATTAAGAATATGATACCATGCTTCCCATTAGGATATCTCTCCCTTGGGGATTTCAGAGGGAGGAACAGTAGCTGGATTAAGGCAAGGTCTAAATACTGGTCCCTTAGTCTGACACAATTTTTTTTTTTTTTTTTTTGGCTGCACTGTGCCACTTTTGGGATCTTAGTTCCCCTACCAGGGATTGAACCTGGGCCCCAGCATTGGAAGTGTGGAGTCCTAACCACGGGACTGCCAGGGAATTCCCAGCCCGACACAAACAACAGCAACGAAATGAACCATAAACCCTAGTATATCTTAAAAACTTAGAGGATCCTGCCTTTATTCATCTTGCTAATGAGTGCCACGTAGGCATTCTAGCTACGTGGTTTTGGATTGAAATATAGTTGACCTACAATATTATGTATGTTTCACGTGTACCACACATTAATTTGACATTTGAATACATTATGAAATGATCACTAGGATAAGTCTAGTAACAATCTATCCCCATATGAAGTTACTACAATATTATTGACCATATTCCTTACACTGCATATTACATGCCCGTGACTTATTTATTTTATAACCGGAGGTTTGTACCTCTTAATCACCTTCACCTATTTTGCCCCCCAACCTCCTTCTCCTCTGACAACCACCCATTTGTTCTCTGTATCTCTGAGTCTTCTTTTATTTTGTTTTGTTTGTTTGTTTTGCTTTCAGATTCCACATATAGGGTGAGATCCTACAGTATATGTCTTTCTCTGTCTGACTTACTTCACTTAGCATAATACTCTCTAGATCCGTCCATGTTGTCACCAATGGCAAGATTTCATTGTTTTAGGGCTAAGATTTCAATGTATATATGTGCCAGATCTTCTTTATTCATTCATCTATTAATGGAAACTTAGGTTGCTTCCATATCTTGGCTATTGTAAATAGTGCTGCAATGAACATTGGAGGGCATGTATCTTTTCGAATTAGTGTTTTGTTTTCTTCAGGTAATCTAGCTACAAATTTGAGGCTTATTCTCATATTCTCTCTCTCTCTCTCTCTTTTTTTTTTTTTTGGCTGTGCTGCGTGGCATGTGGGATCTTAGTTCCCCGACCAGGGATCGAACCTGGGTGCTCTGCAGTGAAAGCAGAGTCTTAACCACTGGACCGCCAGGGAAGTCCCTCTCACATTCTTTTTCAATAGCACTATATTCCCCATTCCTGCTCACCGCTTTCAATTCAGAACGAATTATTTTTATCTGGATTATTTTAAAGGCTTACTTTACTGGACTTCTTGCCTGAAGTTAGTTACCAGGCTACCCATTCTCCAGACTGTTTGGCAGGGGGCAGGTGGGAGTACCTTCTATAACTCAAATCTGAACTTCTATCACCCTTCCATTCAAATTGCTGCTTATCTCCCCTCCTGCCTCAGAAACACATCCTCTTTCAAGAAGTGGTAAAATTCCTTTTTAGATACACATTATCCCATGTGCTGCGCCAGCTCACCTATCATCACTTTCAGTCACAGGAAAATTTTAACCAGACCTCAACCACACCTCACTTTTCACGTCTCTCCATTTTGCACGCTCTTTGCCTCCTCATATTCCTGTGAACATCCAAAACAATTGCATTTTGCATTATCTCAAGTTCTTTAGCATGTCTTATTTTTCCCTAAGAAGTAAATCAATATTGAAATGATTTGCACTTCAATAAGACTAGAAAATCCTGAAATCACTGGTCAGAGATTTTGTGTGTGTGTGTGTGTTTGTGTGTGCATTTATGACTTGGTATATTAACATTCCCATGGCCAACAAGCCTTCTGAAAATCTGTTTATTCAATACAGTGTTCCACACCACCCAAGTCAAGGAACAAGCTCTTTCCCATGGTTTGCAAACTCTGCCGGACTTGGCACCTAAGTTCCTCTCTCTTAACTCCAGCCACAGCTTGTCCTCCTAATTTAAACTTTATTATTAACAAACTATACACCTTGCCTTTTCATACCTCCACACCATTATGCGTGATCTTCCCTCTCAAATTTCTACCTTTACTTACCAGCTAATTCAGCTTATCTCTTTTAGACTCAGCTCAGTCATCATCACCTTTTAAAGGTTCCCAATATCTTTGTTCATGCAGCTCCCTCTTGAAGAGATGCCATTCCATACCTCTCTTACTGCCTAATACTGACTACACTTTTGAAGTGCAGCTTAGATAGGAAAAGAGTATGAAACCATCCTTGGATGACTTGACAATAAAATACCTTTCTATTTATTTACAGCAAATTTTATCAAGATTATATGTGTGTATATATTTTTTCCCTTTAAAATATATTCTTCTCTATAAGAAGGCTTTTCTTGGAGTCAGCTTTGTGCCAGCCACTCTGCTAGACAGCTGTAATAAATAGTAGGTCATCTATTATCATGCAGGTAACAGACCTGAGCCTTATCCTATGCCTGGCTGATGGCCGTTCCAATCATAGACAATCCCATTTTTAGTTGCTGTTTTTCTAACTCCTGACCCTACCCTCTGTCAGTAAGAAGAGAGATGGATAAAGAACAGCTCTATTAGAAGGGAAGCCTCCTACACTGTTGGTGGGAATGTAAATTGATACAGCCACAATGGAGAACAGTATGGAGGTTCCTTAAAAAACTAAAAATAGAGCTACCATATGACCCTGCAACCCCATTCCTAGGCATATATCCAGAGAAAAACATGGTCCGAAAGGATACATGCACCCCAGTGTTCATTGCAGCACTGTTTACAATAGCCAAGACATGGAAGCAACCTAAATGCTCATCGACAGAGGAATGGATAAAGAAGATGTGGAACATATATACAACGGAATGTTACTCAGCCATAAAAAAGAATGAAATAATGCCATTTGCAGCAACATGGATGGACCTAGAGATTGTCATACTGAATGAAGTATGTCAGAGAAAGAGAAATAGTGTATGATATCACTTATATGCGAAGTCTAATAAGAAATGATACAAATGAACGTATTTACAAAACAGAAACGGATTCACAGACATAGAGAATGCACTTATGGTTACTAGGGGGGGAAGGGCGGAGGGAAAGGATAGTTAGGGAGTTTGGGATTGACATGTACACACTGCTATATTTAAAAAGGGTAACCAATGAGGACCTACTGTATAGCACAGGGAACTCTGCTCAATGTTATGTGACAGCCTGGATGGGAGGGGAGTCTGGGGGAGAATGGATACACGTATATGTATGGCTGCAATATTGTTAATCCGCTATACCCCAATATAAAAATAAATTTTTTTAAAAGAATAGCTCTATTAAGAAAACTACTCAACAAAGTACTTGTTTTCTCTCGTTTGAGTTGTGTGGAGACTTGTTAGGAGAAGGGATACGAGGTGCTCATCAAACAAAGGAAAGTGACTTTGGGAAGTGACATTTGGAGTGGAAGACTCATCACCTGAGGTGGACTTTCGGTTGTGGAATTTCCATTGATAAATATGAGACTGACACTCGAACAAGCTTGCATCTTGGAAATAAGGAGAGGAATGAAAGCTAACTTTATTGTCTTTCTGCTATGAGTCTAATCTACTGCTTCATTCAACAGCAACTTCCTAGGGAGCACCTGTCCTGTGCCTGGAATGGAGCTAGGTAGTGGGTTTCAAAAGTCAACAAAAAAGTCCAATCAAGACTTTGCCATCACAGAGCTGACTGACCAGCTGACATCTGAAGCTGACAAATGTTTGGAGACAGGAAATACTGAGGACGTGGAAGAATGTATAATACTGAGGTTATTTCTTTTTTGTTGAGGTTATCCTACTAGCCCATAGGGACTAGCTTCAGAGCTGCAAAATATTGCTGTAGAATATAAAAATATATAAATTTTGATGGACACCTAGTGTCTAGAACTGAAGTTCATGCTTGCTTATATATGTAAGGAAGGAAGATTAGATTTGAAGATAAAATAATAAATATAAGACCCAATTCTGCCACTTTATTAGGGAGTAACCTTGAATAAATCACATCACCTCTCTGACCTTTCTCTGCAAAACCTAAGCACTGATACCTAACTTGACAGATTCTAAGGGCTGTGAGAAAAGCTCAATTAGGACAATAAAGGGGAAAAATACTTTGTAAACCAACAAGACCTATGTGAATTTTGCTTAGTATTGTTGCTATATGAACCAGTCACGGACTGAGCAGGTGAAGACAATATTAATTTGTATGACTGAACAGATGGATGGTTCTAGTCTGCTAACTTTCAAAAGCTCCCTGCATGTCTGCACCAAAGTTTCCCTTGTTTTTATGGTTTGGTCTTCTCTCCCTTGAAAGGATGAGTTTTAGAAGAAAACCAAAATCATTATTTTTAGACTTTGTCCAAGACTCTGTGGTGATGAAATTTCCATAGATAAACATAAGATAGACACCAAAATGGATTCGTGTCTGTTTGGGGGCCAGTGGTGGACTTTGTCAGTTGCTCTGCCCAAACTCCCCCCCACACTCCCACCCCAAGCCTTCTTACCTGTTCTGTGTGCCCATCTGCAATCTGTGTGTCTTCTGTCTTGTACCTGCAACTTTCTTACAGGACAGCCTTTGGTTACTGGAGGTGCTTTTTCCTGAAAGTACAGAAATTAGAATTGTCTGGTTGTTTACAGTTCAAACCAAACAGGAACAACTCAAAGTCAAGGATGGACTAGTTCAGGAATAGGAAAGCCCAGTTTCCTTCCCTAGAGTTTGGATACTTCAGAGCTCATCTATGTACTGAACGGAGGCTGAGACTGTCCTAAAATTTCACCCTTGTTTGGCTTCTTCCTCTTGCCAAATCTCCCCCACTTCCTCTTGTCCTATTTCCCTAACTATCTTCCCTGTTTTTCTTTAGAGCACTTCCTTATTAAATGTTCCTCATTTCTGAGTCTGCTTCTGGGAACCTGACCTAAGGCAAATCCCCTTAATTTTGGGAAGCTAAAATACACATACTCTAAGCAGCTGGCTAAAGACCCCCAGCATGGATTTGTCTAAGTAGGTGGGAGAAGAATGACTGTGGAATAGAGACAATTATTTTGGCAACAACAGAGGCTTTATCTCAAAACTTTTCCCTTTGAAGACTTTATTGAATAAAGTCTAGTGTTAATAAATGTATTCAGTAGTAACTGAGTTTCTCCTTGCAGTATTTACTATAACAGGCCCTGAGGGCATATAAGACATGATTTTTCAAACTAGAAGAGGAGACATATTGCTTGACAACAAAAAGACTAGAATTTTATATTATACTTAAAAATTAATACCCATTGTCCTAATAATTTATGGAGTGTGAAAAAACTTACATTTATTGAGTATAGATTACTTTATATATATTATCCCATTTAATTCTCATCACAACCCTGTGAAGCAATTATTCTCACTTGAAGATGAGGTGAATAATGTAAGAGCAATACAATAATTTATGCACAAATACACATAAAGTAGGTGACTGATTTGCTGCAACTTAAATCAAGTGTACTTCAAATCCTGTGCTTATTGCACTATGCCGTAGAGTTTCCCTAAGTAGGACACAAGACAAGAATCACTCGAAAACAAACATGCAAACGGCAACAGTGATTTAAGAAGCTATTGAATGAGAGGAGATTTATATATTAGTTCTATTAAATTGGATGGTGCAACCTTTTCACATTTACATGTATTGCACTTAAACACAGATGTGCATATGTCTTTCACAATTCTCTTGGTATTTAGTGGGTTTTAGTGTCTGGAAATCTCATTCTCCTGTACCACTCCTATTCTGAAGCATCCTGGCTGAACTGGCATATAGATAATATGTTCTTTGACTATAAGACATGACCTTCATCCTCAACCTAGAAAAGTGAAATGATTGTTATAGTTACTATGGTTGAAGGTAGAATTAGATCCAGATCTCAACTCTGACACCTACTAGCTATGTGATCTTGTGTGAGTGTAACATTGTGATCCTGAGATTCCACTGTGGGTAAAAAGGGGATCGAACTATCAGAAGTTATCACAATTAAGAGAATATGTATACCTTAATTAAGAGAAGTAAGAGAATACATATTAAGAGAATAAGAAGAATGTATACTGAATTAATGCTTATTATTTCATCCTTATTTTTCTCATGAATCTCAGAAATGGATAGTAAGTCATAGTTATTTGTGTTCTGGGTCAAATAAAAGATGAGAGGTTCCTTGAAAGACAGACAAGATCATGGAGAAGTTCAGAAGAGGGTAAGGTCACTCCTGCTGGAATCATTACCCCTTTGGGGAGGCAGGTTTTGTTATAAGATCTGGCTGAAACTTAGCGTTTAGACAATCTCTGGATGTGCATTAGTCATGAGAATCTTCTGATCCATTAGATAGTTACTACACAGAAGATATGGCAAACAAGCTGCCTATTTTTTGTTGGAAACTTGGGAAACTTTGTCTCTATTTTTAAGCAACTGAAACAGATACTCAAAATCTATACATTCACAAAAACAAAAGTGGGTTTCTTTAGATATTTTTTAAGATATTTAAATTTTCAGTAATAATTTTACAGAGATGAAGTCTAACAACAACAACAAAAAAACCTCTGCTTCTTTGTCCACTGAATAAAGACCAAATGCAAAGAGGCAAAAGACATTCTTTCAATCTCTTGAAGTAAAAGTTTTTTGTGTATTTTCTAGATTTGTTTGGAAAAAACAAAAAACAAAACTACTGAATCAAGACAAGGGATGAATGTAGCTTGTTTACTCCAATGCCTGTGATGTACTACTGTCATCTGTCATTTAATAATTCATATAGAGAAACAGTTTCTCTTTGTTCTCTTCTACTTCCCTCCAAAGAGCCTCAGACCGTGCCCTAAGAAGATTACCAGACCTTGTCTTTGATTCATCTGAAAGGCTGTAATGGGCAACTTCAATCCCCATTTAAAATCTTTCTGTGGTACTTGAAGGCCCACTTCTGCACAAAGGTTTATGTTAACTCTTTTCTAAGAGAGGGTCTCCTCACCACAACCTAATAATGGGCTGTCTACATTTGAGTGTCCGAAAAAAAAAAAAGTGTTAAGAACACTTTACAGTCTTGAAACTCACATCCATAATTTCATTTTCTTTGCAAAACAACACTAATGTGAGTCAGAGCAGGCATTTTGCTGCCTATGTTTTATAAAATTAGTAAAAGAGGAGAAATAATCTAGAATCAGGAATCCTGTTTTTAACTCAAGGTTCTAACTTGCCCCCATCCTTATTTCAATAGACGTCCCACTCCCAAAACAGAATAATAATAATAATCAAAGCCTCTCTAACTGTGAGATTTTCAAGGATAAATAAGGAGAATTTCTCTCTCATAATCCCTCCTTGATCAGAAAGAAGAAAGGAGCAGTGCTGTTGTGCCGTCGGGTTCTCTCTGGCAGGGTTCTCTAGCCATGCACACACCTTTCTTCTCTCTCACACCCGTTCATTGTTCATCTTCCTAAATGCTTCCTCCCTCTCTCTTCATTTTAGAAGATAACAAAGGCTATCAATTACTCAAAGCTGTTCTGATACTTCCCTGGCAGTTAGTAATTACATTTATTTACACTGTCTTCAACAGAGCCCAATACACTTTTTTATAGGTCTTTCCCCAGAATCACTCTTTATTTTTGTTTAGAACTGCATTGTTCCTGGGACCCCAACCTTCAAGGCATAATCAATTCTTGTATGTGCGCTTTGTCAGAATGACTTTGACAGTCATGCAAACATACACAGAATGCAAGCCCACTCCCCTCCCAGTCCACACACACCTACAGAGAAGCTTCAATTTTATCAGAAGCTTCCTTAGATAAGTACCCCATGGGGAACACATGTCTGCTTCAGCTTTGATACATTTTTCAGATAACAGTAATCACTGCTCATACCTTGAGGTCTTTAAAAAATGCTCAGGACAGCAGGGTTCAGGTGACTGTCAGCCAGAGATGCAGCTTTTTTTTGGCAGGAGAATCGACTTGTTAAGTTATTTATTCTAAGTAGTATGTGAGGGAGCTTATTCAGTTCAGTATGGTCACTGGCTGTTTATTGGAACTGGGATAACAGGAAAACTAGCACCACTTAATTTTTAGAGTATTACAATGGAATTCATTGTGTATATAGGTATATATAATTTCAGTTCTCTTTCTAAAAGATACAACAATAAATACTTAATAAACAATAAATGAGCAAGTGTCTAGGTGGGGTATTGAAAGATAACTCTTTTGAAGTACAAGTTTCTGAAATACCATGAAACTATATGATGATATGTATCTAGATAGATAGATATATCTATATCTATCTATAGATATCTATCTATCTATCTATAGCTATCACCTAAGATACACATCTCCAAAGCTAGTCACTGACACTCACTCATGCATAACACTTTTTTAAATTGAGGTACAGTTGATTTATAGTATTATATTATTTTCAGGCGCACAACAGTGATTTTTACAGATTATACTCCGTTTATAGTTATTATAAAATATTGACTATATTTTCTGTGCTGTACAATATATCCTTATACCTTACTTATTTATACATAGTAGTTTGTATCTCTTAATCCGCTACTCCTATCTTGCCTCCCATCTTCCCCTCTCCACTGGTAACCACTAGTTTGTTCTTTCTGAGAGTCTTTTTTATTGTTGTTATATTGACTAGTTTGTTTTATTTTTTATATTACACATATTAGTGATAAACTACAGTATTTATCTTTCTCTGATTTATTTAACTAAGCATAATACCCTCCAAGCCCATCCATGTTGTTGCAAATGGCCAATTTTTATTTTTATATGGCTGAGTAGTATTCCATTAAATATAAAATATATATATATATATATATATATATATATACACCCCACAGCTGCTTTATCCATTCATCTGTTGATGGACAGTTAGGTTGCTTCCATATCTTGGCAATTAATTTTTTACCCAAAGAGGCAGTTCTACCATTTATAAATTCTCAATAGATTAGAAGGTAATTATATGTGTAGTTTCGCTATCTTTTAATCATTATTATTCCCATAGCTTCTAGCTTAGAAAGCTATCCCCCAATCCTTTTACCCATTAACTTCTTTCCAAAAAAATAAAAATAAAATTGCCTTGGCCAGTCTTTCAAGAACTTTTAACTTGAACTTAAGGGGGTTTAATACACAATATGTATTGAATGTCCGCTGTTAATTATGAATGCTAGATAATCTCACTGTCATCTACTTTTAACAAAAATGTTGGGACAATTAGATTCTTTATCTGGAAAATGGGGATAGGGATGCTTGAAATATTGAGTCTTGCTTAAGATCTCTTAGCTAATAAGCTAATGACCCAGGATTTTTACCCAAATCTGTCTACTACAGACTCCAAAATATTTTTCTTTTAAGTTTTCCAGGAAAATGTTCTAAACTGGAATTATAGATACTTAGATTACTAAAATTTCTTAGTTGATCACTCAGTTCGAAACAATCTCCCAGAACATTTTTTCAAGACAAGACAAAAACATTGCATCAGATTTAAAATTAAGATAAAAATAGTTGAACACTGGAAGGCATGCTTACCAGGACTTTTCTTTTTTTCTGAGACCATATATCAGAATCCTCAAAACACCTCCAACAGAAAATGCTGGGGAAAGTGGACTGAAAAGAATGTTTTGGCAGCCCCATATCATTGCTTATGGTATTTCCAAGATGGTTTTTACTAATCTAGAGTCTCATCAGTTAAATTCTTCAACTTCCCAAATTGGAGAAAGGGACAGTTAAACAATTTGTTCACATAATCTTACACAAAGGGCCAAAGGAAGTAACAACACTGCCTGTTGCTTTGTAGTTTTGTTTGGGCCACGTTGTGACCTATCTATTCACAAGCTCTACTAGTGCTTTACCCTTGGAAATTCTGCATTCAAAGTTAGTAAATTATCAACAAAATAGAGTCCCGCGAACAAGAGGGTCCTTGTTTCTGGCAAATAATTATGGCCCATCCTCTGGATTAGACAGACATCCATTTCCAATGACAGTAGGCAAATAAACAGAACTTTACATGCTTCCACTCACAGCAGGGTGATAAGTATTGACCTTGGTTGGTCACTTCACCAGAAGGCTGAGGAACAAATTGCTGAAAGAGACTGGAAATCACAGTGAATCTACTAGCCTTCTGGTCATGCCAGGTATCTCAGTCAAGATATCCTATAGAATGCCATTAGCAGAGCAACAGGGAGATGGAAGTTAACAGCCAGGCAAAAGTGGTCATTCACAAAAGAAGAGAAGAGGACAATTCTGACATTAGTAAGTGGGAATAAGCAGAGATGCTCTCAGAGTGGTGTCTGTAAGCAGGGAACAGGTAATTGCATATAATAAATGCCCTGGAATTGTCATTTTTCTTGGGCTGGTGTGCCCTTTCTCTTTTTTCATTGCCTCCTTTGGAGATTTTGTGAGATTTGTTTTATTTCTTGTCCTTGCACTCTATATTGCTATTGAAGCCTCACATGTAATAAAGAGTCACTCCTGGAAACTGGAGTCCCCCTTTCCCTGGCAGGAGGAAGCAAAACTCCTTCAGAATATATATTTCATTCCTTACGTCTGTGCAATATAAATCCTCAGGCCATTTATTTAAACACACACTTTTGGGTCCCTTTGTCAGGTTCAGTGAAAATATGATCTGTCCTTGGGTTGCCTGATGTGCAGTAGGGAAAACAGGAAAGAAAACAAAGACTTACTAAAAACCCACCATACTTCAGACACTGTGCTAGACTCTTTTCATTGCCTCATCTGTTATCTTAGCATTCACAACCAGCAGGAAATTCCAAATTATAGAGTGCTGAATTAATGTAGATGTAAAGAATAAAACATAAAGATTAAAAATATTTATGTTCTCATTTATCCAACTCTTATGTGTCCCACTTTTTGTTAATAAAGAGACCAATAGTATCACCGAGGATACAGTTTTTTTCAAATCTTTCTTGACTGTCATACTCGGTGTTGATTGTGGTTTGGCCGACTATATGGTTTCAAGAAGATTCAGCAATTCTAAGTGTCACATCCAGACATGACAAATCCAAGAGGAAGAAAACAGGATTGTCCTGAATAAAATCCTTCCTCAGGAAGCTCTGGCATCTTTTCTCATTGAGAATTGTGTCATAGGCATTTTACTAAACCAATCATCGGCAGAAGAAATAAGAACATCATAATTGATTCCAGCTAGTAAAGGTTAATCTCCTTAGAGAAATGCTGGACTGCTTGAAGAAGGGAAGATACCTGGAAAAAAAAAAAAGATTTTGTAATAAAAAGGAACGTAGCAATCAATGTATTCTAGAATCAGTAATATATATTTTTTTGACACTCATGACACAGAGCATCAAATGACTTACATGGGATATGAAAACTTAAGAAACAGAGATGGAAATTGAACACATTTAATTTTGTTTCCTTATCCATTATGATATCATCCCGAGTGGTCTTTCTCTATTCCACATGATGTTTACAAGTGAGGGTTTGGGGGGAGGGGAGATATGATTATGAAATTCTAAGTCACTACCTTGGCCATTTAACCATTTAAGAAATCTGTACATGAAAATGTCCTGCCTCTCAGGCCCTGTGGATTGACTTCAATGATTTGCGGTTTGCTGGGAACAAACATAACAAGTCCAAAGCTTGGTCACTAAAAATGAAAACTTTATTGGATTCAACAAAAATGGATACAGAACAGCAAAAATACAATATGTGGTTAACCACAGACAAAGCTGTCCCTTCTGCTTAGCTCTGCTGACATCTGAAACTCCTTTTTCCGGCATTTGCTGCCCTGTCGGCTCTGGTCCAGTAGCTGAGCGTTTGAACGCAGACAATCAATGTGAGGCTAGCATGTTTTTCATGAGTTTGCATAGAAATCAGGCATCAAGACCCTGTAACATGTATATAATTTTGTTCCTTCTTTGGGGGAGGACAAATGGTTGAATTCTGTTATACACACCTTGAACAACCGAAGTGTGCTATTCAAAACTAACCCTCGGTTTGAACATGACACAAAATCACTTAGCCAGCAGAAAAGGAGGTGATAGAGTCAACTCCTAGCTGGACTTCGGACACTGTCAGAAGGTCAAAACGATTTAGATGGGGTTTACCTCTGTTTGAATTAAGAACTTGAGGATTATATGAAATTCTTCCCATTTTGTAGATGAACAATCTAATTAAGAATTGGAGAGATGTGCCCAACTTTGATTATAGTCGTGAAATAGTATTGCATTTAGCTCGGCCTATGTACTTTTGGCATTTGGGTATAGTGTTAAGAAATGACTATGTCGATTTTATAACTTAAATGTAGCAAGTGGAAAGTGCCAAATAAACAACTTGGGTTTAAATCCTGACTATTTTATTTATTAGTAGTTCTGTGACCTGAGGACAAGCATACGTAACTTTGAAGACTCTTGTACAGATGATTAATCATGCAAGTGTGACCTTAATATAGTGATAAGAGTTCAGTCAATCTAAAACTTCAAAGAATATTTCAATAAAAAGGGTATAATTTAGTGTGCTAATCTTGTGCCCATTTGTCCTCCCAGCAATACCTTGTCCTCTCCGGCTCTACTATACATGCAGGCGCACTTATTCCTACAGGCTGAGCTCCTCAGCTCCTCTATCAGCTGGTCTCTGCCTAATTTCAGTCTTTGGAAAGCTCTATTAGAAATGAAAACAGAAGTATGTGAAAACTAAATGCAATATGGTATCCTTCACTGGATTCTGGAACAGTAAAAGAACATTAGTGGAGAATAGATGAAATTCAAATGAAGTCTGGAGATTAGTTAATAGTAAAGTACCATGGTCCTATTTGTTAACATTAGGGGAAATTTGGTGAAGATGATGTGTGAACACTCTGTACCCTTTTAAAATTTTTTTCTATAAATCTAAAAGAATTACAAACAAAATATTATTTTTTAAATTCGTAAATAAAAACCCAGGATGTTTATCTTCTCCCTTCATCAAGAAGCTTCTCCAGCAGGGGCACATTTCCTCCCCGGCTCCAGTGCCCATGGGATGACACACCTGTCTCCATTTTCCTCTGGAATAAATGAACACTGCCTCTGAGTTTTTTCTTTTGAGATGGTAGAAGCTTTCTTCTGTTGCTAATATCTGGCATGCCTTATGGTCCCCTATTTGGCTTTTGAAGTTTTCATCAGCTGAGGACATAGTTTCCTCCATTATTTCTCTCTGTTTTAGAAATTCAGAGTAGCATTATTTTTCTTGATTGGATCTTGGCTGATACACCAAGGGAAGGTTCCCATAATTAATGTTATATCCTTTCTACACACAAAGTCTTTTCTGGGTTTTGGTACTATTGATCAAACGTGACACAAATTACAAGGCACCAATTGACGAAAACATGTTCAATAATTTAATTTCTCAGTGTCTCTATCCAAGATACTTCCAATGCTATCCAGGTATTAGCACTGAACCTAATCGTTGTCTAGTAAACATGGGATTCCTCAGTGGTATCAATAATCTGGGTCCTCAGACCTTGTATGGCTGGTTCTTTGGCTCTAGGTTGTGGGTCAATCCCGTCCCCTTCCAGAGTGAAGTCTCTACAAGAAACGCAGGCGAACTCCTCCAGCAAAAGAGTGAGGTGGATGGATAGGAGAAAATTTGGTCCCCAGTTTATTCAGACAAACAAAATTTTATGCAGTGTTTCTAAAAGGGCTTTTAAAAGGTTCTTACAGATGCTAGACAACATTTTCCCTCGCTGAAGAGGAGAAGCCTAGGTTATGAAAAGTGTATCATAAACTTGATGTTAAGAATATCAGTCCCATCTATCAATATTATCTGTTTTTTCTGAGGAAAAAAAAAATGAAATGCAACAACAGGGTGTCTCAGGTCCCATCTAGGGATGTTTTAACAGATGCCAAGACAAAAATCTCTGAATAACATACATTTATTAATTCATGGTCCTCCAAGGGATGAACTTCAGAATTGTAGCCTCAGTAATTTGGATTCTTTACTACTTCTGGGTTGGTGGGATCTGTAAAGATGGACTCATGGTAACCGTAAACCTTGGGGATGATTATAAACCAAACAACAAATAGCCTATTTTTCCTTCTAGAAGGCTCAATTGAAGTTACCTGCACATTCTCTTCCTATGAGCTTGATTCAAAATATAATAAGATAGTTCCTTGATGGGTATAGACTAAGAACCTGAAGAGTTATAGAATTTTATCATTCAAGGGTATCAGGATTGGACAGTTTAGAAATTCTCCTACATAGGAGAATATATCTGACATAGGAGAATACATCTGGTAATGAGGTAAAGACCACCAATACCTGGCGACTTAGTGCCCAATAAAATGCCAAGGAAGGAAGCTTTGGGAAATCTGCAACCAAGGGTAAGGAGAGAACAGTCACATTGTTTTCTTTCTCCTTTTCCCACAGGGCTCTTTCTGGAATGCCTGGTGAGCTGCATAAGATTTTCCTCTGGTGCCTTTTATGTGGACAGGACAAATAAAACCCTAAGCAGGTTGTGCTCCCTTCATACATGACTCTCTCCTCCTCCACATTTTTATTAATCTTACAGTCTGATCAACTTCCATTTCATTGAAATATTTTGTGTATTCTAGTTCACCCACTCATTTACATCCAAATCTTGCCTTCTGTCTTTTTGTAGCATTGTGCTGATAACTGTGCATAGCTCAGTCTATTTCTAACTCCTATTGGGCACTGTACCTATTTGATGATGATTTAATGATATTTTATTGTGTTACTCTATGATGACTGTCATTGCCTGTTCATATTGTGTATCTTTAAATTAAAATGTCATAAATCTATTCAAAGAACCAAAGTGGATAGTTGAAATCGCTAGGTTCCCAGAACTCCAGGATCAACATTCATTGGACAAGTCCTAATTATCGCTGTTACGGCCTTTTCCTACTCCTCTGGAGCTTCCAAACAATTTCCAATGGCTGTCACACTAGCAACAGAGGAGAATACAATTATTCAACCATCAGCACAACTCCCTGCTGTTCATGTCCTTATCCTAGCTAATGAGCACTCAGGTGTGAAAACGGCATAGGTTAAGAAATGAGAATGCCCTAGTTATTTATTTATTTATTTATTTTATGTATTTATTTACTTACTTATTTAGGTTGTGTCAGGTTTTTGTTGCGGCATGTGGGATCTGTAGTTGCGGCATGCAGGCTTCTTAGTTACGGCATGTGGACTCTTAGTTGAGGCATGCATGCGGATCTAGTTCCCCAACCAGGGATCTAATCTGTGCCCCTGCATTGGGAGCACGGAGTCTTACTCCCCAGACCACCAGGAAGGTCCCAGAATGTCCTCGCTTTTATGACATTGGAATTAGGGCCTAGAGCTCTCACCTCCCAGTTTCCTCATCTGTGAAATGGGATGAGATTTCATAGCTCTTAGTGGATTAAATAGGGGTAATTTATAGCAAACATTTTCTACAGTACTTGAGATACGGTAGGTATTCAGTAATCATTACTTTCCTTTCATCCAGATATAGTATAATCCAATGTTTTTCCAGCCCCCTTTTCTTGGATGCAATGAGAATACAGCAAGTAAACATTTAGAAAATAACAAAACAATCCTCAAATAGTATTATAACCGGTCTCCCTAAATATCCTGTAATTTCCCATCTTGATAACTTGTAACCATATCTCTTATGTCAAGGACCCTGGTTTCTGTGCAGATGTTTGGGCTCAAACTTAAACTCAACTTATATCTGATTAAATGCTTTGTTTTTTTAAATTGGGGATTTGGTAGTAAAGGATGTGCCATGAATCAATATTATAATGAAAAGAGATACGGAGTGTGACAGATGTGGATTGGAATCTTGCCTCTACCAGTTATTATCAGAGAAGCTCTGGGGCAAGTTTTTCCATCAAATGATAATAATAATTAATACTTCACAGGATATTTATGTGCACAAAGGAAAAACGAGAAGTGAATTATTGTAATCTTTGACTTAGTAAGATACAGCCAGTTGATACTAGAGACTCAGTTGATGATATTTACTTGTTATTATCGAAGCTATTTTCTTGTTCTTTATTTTGAGGGTCCTCGGACTTACATGGTAGACAGAGACGTATCCTAGACGTTCTGCATGTGACACTGTTTTCCTGCACCAAAGTCATGGCCTACCGCCCCTTCCTCCTACATATCTCCTCACCATACCATCCCCTTCTTAGCCACTCACACCATCACTTCTCTGGATCAGCAGACAATCAGTTATCAATTTCAGGCCTGCGGAAAAACTGAATCTACTATACCTTAATTATTTTTTTATTTTTTATATTGCGACCCTACTTCCCTAACTTCCTGATTCTTGTTAACTTCCTCGACCTTTTGTCTATTTCCTTTACATTTCATTCCCTGCCTGCCTTGCAATTGTTACCATGCAACTGTAGTAAGAACCAATTGCTGGGAGTCAATTTAGACAAGTTTGACTCTCTAATTGGTCTAATAACCTACTCTCCTGTTCCTGCATGAAGGAATGAGTTTATGGTTCCAACCTGACTACCCATAATACCACTTCTGTCAGGAATTTTCTTTCTCTATCTCTCTTTATACTCCCAATTAAGCTATATAGTCTTATATAGATCATAGGTCAGTCATAGTCTTTGTTATGAAGAAGATTTTTATCATAGAATTGGTTTGGTGAGACTAAATGCATAGAAAGTATATTACATGGAGTTTCAGGGGTAAAGCTTCAGGCTACTTCATAATTCATTCAGTTATTCATTCATTCACTTTTATCTTTAACAAGTATGTTTGAGCACTTCCAATATTAGAGATAAGCCATGTGAGTTGAGAGGAGAAAGTGCAGGACTTGGAATGTAGGAGAGCTGAATTCATATCCTGCTTGGACCTCAGGAAACTGATTCAATCCCTTGGGTATCAGGGATTAAGCAAGGAGAATTAGAGATACTGTATTTAACATGTTTCACATCTTATATGGTGTACGTGCTTAATAAATGCTGTTTCTCTTTATTTCTGTTGTTATTTTCTGGCTAATGTGAAATGCATGGGCCATATTTAGAATGACTGAAAATCTCTTCATTTTACCATTATTAACATAATATTAAAATGCCATTTATTTTGTACTCTCTAATTATTATGATTAATCCCCTCTAAGTATTAACAAAGGACCATGGCTCCAATGACCCTGACTACAGATGTGTAAAAAGAGGTCTCTGCCCTTTCATATAGCAGGTGTATATTTGTATGTAATGGGATGATGGTGGGGTTGGTAAACATCATTTCTGGGTAAAACTGCAGGCACTTAGAAAGGAAACTGGAGTTGAAATTTGACAGATGAGTCACTTTTGAGACCTCTGTGACCTCTGTGTTCACAGAAGAAGGATAAGAGTGATGCAATGGGAAAAGGAAACATAAGCAAATATTCTTGTCACCATAGAGAATCAGAATCATAGTAATAGTACACAGACCCATGAAACAATTGTCTCAGCTTTTAAAAGACTACATCACTGATCAAAACACATAGACAAGCAAACCTATTGACTACTGAGGTCTCACCAGTCTGCCTACAGTCTGTAACATTTTAAATGTTCAACCTAAGATGATACAGTCAATGTAAAGATCTGAGGATTTGAAGCAATGTCAGATATTTGCATATAGTGTACCAACACTGGAAGACTCTACACTGTAGTAGTACATACTGGCTTTCAATGTATGAAAGAGGCGATGATGTCAACGAATGCTGCTATATATTGAATGTTTGTGTCCCCTCAAAATTCATGTGTTAAATTTTTATTCCCAGTGTGATGGTATTGGGAAGTGGGGCCTTTGGGACATGGTTCATACTCCATGAGGATGGACCCCTTATGAATGGGATTAGTGGTCTTAAAAAAGAGGACTCAGAGAACTCCCTCTCTCTTCTACCATGTGAGGACACAGCAAGAAGGCCAGAATCTATGAGGAAGCAGAAAGAGAGCTCAAACCAGACACTCAGTCTGCTGGTGCCTTGATCATGGACTCCCCAGCCTCCAGAACTAGATTTCTGTTGCTTGTAAGCCACCCAGCGTATAATATTTTGTTATAGTAGACCAAACAAAGACAGATGCACCACATGGTTAAGAACTACACCTGTGTGATAATTCTCCTGGGTTCGAACAAAGAAGTATTTTTAAAACCTTATTATGGGGAGGGGAATTCCTGCAATTACTGCTTCCCAAATTTTGTTTTTCAGAGCTGATAAGAGAAGTGTTAAGAAAGTGACTAACATGATCATGGGTAGAAGTCAAATTTTGCTTTTGTGATTGTTTATAAATTAAATTCTTGAATAATTAAAGAAGTAAAGTGAAAATATGACATAGAAAATATTCTGAGGACTTCCATCATCTTCTTAGAATGTGGAAAGTTGGAAAGAGGGTTGCACTCATCCTAACAAGGAAAAGCTGGATAATATACAAAATTATACTGATCAGAGAACTGAGATTATAGTGAAACCAACTAGCCTGAAATCTAAGAAAATACAAGTGCCTCCAAGGAGAGCCAGGCATAGTACCTCACCTCGGGCCAATCACAGGAAGAAGACATGCAGTCATACAGTTAGGGAAGAAGAACTTAGCTGACATATTAAAGAATTTGCAAATGCTGAGTATGTGATAGATTCTGAATACAGAAGCCCTGGGAGTTGCAGACACAGAAGAGTCTACATGTATTCTCAGACTCTTTTCCATGAACCTTGCCAGGTGACAGTGTGAAAGACTGCAGTTCGGGCAGTCGTCTACAGAAAGCTTTCCTCATGGAGCATGCCTGGAGAAGGAGAGTTGCTGCTTGTGGAAAAGCAGGAAGCACGGGAGAGGGGCTACAAATTACCCTGAGCCCAGACCTTTGTAGAACACCATCTCTGGAGCACAGGCATACCTTTGAGAAAGCCCCACCATTTAGATCTAAAGACACAGAAATTGCCTGAGACTTAGGCTGAACCAGGGCAACAGAAACACACTCACACACACATACACACACACACATGACCTACCCACTCCCACTCACAATCTAAAAAAACATGATTAACATAAAATAGCAATATGGCATGGGAGGAGGAGCAAAAGGATGGAGAAAGACCCTGTGGGAGATCAGGCTCCTAGCGGAAGCCTAAAGCTGAGAATGGAGCAAGGACATTGAGAAAATCTCTCTGGCAAATCACATTTTATCCTAACCATTCAGTAACACCAAATGAATTTGAGGATAACCACAGCAATAATAAAACCCTAACCCAGCACAGCTATTGAGCTGATTGACTCAAGCTCCCACTCCCTTCCTGCTATGGTCTGAATATTTGTGTCCCCCTCCCCCAAATATATATGCTGAAATCCTAATGCCCAATGTGATCGTATTAGGAGCTGCAGGCCTTTGGGAAGATGACTAGGTCATGAGGGTGGAGCCTTCATGAATGAGATTAATTCCTTTATAAAAGAGGCCTGAGAGAGCTCTCTTGCCCCTTCCTGCATGTGAGGACACAGTGAGAAGACACCATCCATGAACCAAAAAGTGGGTTTTCACTAAAACCCAACCATGTTGTCACCCAGAACTTGGACTTTCAGCCTCCAAAAGAAATTAGAAATAAATTTCTGTTGTTTATAAGATACTGAGTCTGTAGTATTTGTTATAGTAGCCCAAATAGGCTAACACACTAAGGCTTATAGAATAAGAAAGATGCCTATTTCCAGGTATATGTATTATATATCTTATTCTCTACTGTCCTATTGATCATCAGTTTTTAACTAAAAAACAAAAACAAACAACATAAAAAGAAAAAAAAATTCCCACTGTCAAGAGACAAAATAATCAATACTATATTCAGATAAGGACTGGTGTTGAAGCTATCATTCAAGCAATTTAAAATAACTATGATTAGTATGTAAAAGTTTTTAGTGTAAGTGGTAGATATTTTAATAGATGGGATATTTTAGTAAAGATATGGAAACTGCAAGAGAGAATCAAATGAAAACGTTAGGATTAAAACAAAACAAAACAAAACCAAGCCAAATATAGAAGCAGAGATGCAGAATGTCTTTGACTGACTCATTAGATTCTACATAGCCAGAAGAGATTCAGCAACTATTATAGACTGAATGTTTGTGTCTTTCCAAAATATGTATGATGAAGCCCTAATTCTCAAGGTGATGGTATGCGTAGGTGGAACTCTGGGGAGGTAATTACGTTTAAATGCAGTCGTAAGTGTGGGGTTCCCATCGTGGGATTAGGCTCCTTGTGAGTGGAGGAAGAGACCAGTGCTCACTCTCTCTCTGCTATGTGAGGTCACAGGGAAAAGGCAGCTGTCTGCAAACCAGGAAGAAGGCCCTTACCAGAATCTGAACATGCTGGCACTCTTATATTTTACTTCTCAGCCTCCAGAACTGTGAGAAATAAATTTCTGTTTTAAAACTACTTATTGTTATGGCAGCCTAAGCTGACTAAGACAGAAAACGGTACTGAGAGGTGGACTGCTGCCCTAACAAATACCTAAAAATGTGGAAGCAGCTCTAGAACTGAGTAATGGCTGGAGGAGTTTTGAGGTGCACGATAGAAAAATCCAAGATTGCCATGAAAGGACCTTTCAAGGTGATTCTGGTGAAAGCTCAGAAAGAGAAGAGGAAAGCTATAGAGCAATGGTCCCCAACATTTTTGGCGCCGGGGACCGGTTTCATGGAAGACGATTTTTCAGCGGATGTGGTGGGGGGCGGGATGGTTCCGGTGGTAATGCGAGCGATGGGGAGCGGCAGATGAAGCTTCGCTCGCTCGCCTGCCAGTCACCTCCTGCTGTGCGGCCCAGTTCCTAACAGGCCGTGGCCCAGGGGTCGGGGATCCCTGCTATAGAGAAAGTTTACATCTTCTTAGAGTATGCACAAAGAAGCCTGAGCAAAATGCTGGTGGAAATATGGACACTACAGGCTATTCTGGTGAGGTCTCAGATGGAAATGAGGAACGTGTTACTGGACAATGGAGAAGAGGTAATCCTTGTTATAGGCCAGCAAAGTACTTGGATGAATTCTGTTCACATTCTAGTGTTTTGTAGAAGATACAACGCGCAAACAATGAAATTTGGTGGAGGAGAATTTTAAGCAAAATTGTGAAGAAGTAGCTTGGTTTCCACTGACTGTTTATAGTAAAATGCAGAAGTGAAAAAAAAAATGACTTAAATACAAACTTGTTAATCAAAAAGAAAGCTGAACTTAAAGATTTGGAAAATGCTCAGGCTATCCGTATTGCAAAAAATGAGAAAGTTTTTTTCTGAAGAGAATACTAAGACTGTATACAAGCAACCATTTTATTAAGTGATTAGTCTGGGTGTGAACCGTAGACATAATCATCCACTCCAGCAGAAATGCTATCAGTTTGAACTGAAGGGGATGTAGATGGGATAAAAATGAAGGAAAGCTGTCAGACTTCTTAGGTCCTACAGGACAAGACCATAGAACCATTTGACTGTAAACATGTGCTATTCTTCAAGACAAAAGAAGAATGACCCTGAAGGTGACTCAGAGATTACCAGGGCTCCCTCTTCGGTTTCAAAGGGCAAAGCCACTGCCTCAATGTCAACAGGCCAGATGACGTTTGCCTGGAGCCTTGGGAGTGGGGCTGCCAGAGTCTTGGGGGTTCAGCTCCCACCAGGTAGACCCAAGGAGGCAGGACCACCACCCCAGTAGGGAGTGGAACTTTGAATCAAGAGGATTATACTAGCATTAAGATCTAATTATGCTTGCCTTGCTAGGTTTTGTACTTGCTAGGGACTCAACACCTATTCCTTCCAATTTCTCCCTTTTGGAATGAGAACAATATCCCATGCAAGTTCTGTCATTATATTTTGGAAGAGTATAACTCATCCTGGTTTCACAAGTTCACAGCTAGAGAAAAAAATATGTCTCATGATAAATTGTACCTGCGGTCTAAACTATATTATCTGATCTAGGTGATATTTAGATGAGACTTTAGAATTTAGACTTTAGAGTCGATGTTAGAGCAAGTTAAGATTTTGGGGACTGCTGAAATGGGATGAATGCATTTTGCATGTAAGAAGGACATAAAATTTGGGGAGCCAGTGGCAAATGTTATGACTTGAATGTGTATCCTCAAAATTCATATATTGAAACCCTGACTTCCAATGTGATGGTATTTGGAAATGAGGTCTTTAAGAGATAATTAGATTCAGATGAGGTCATGAGAGTACCATCCTAATGATGAGATTAGTGTCCTTATTAGAAGAAAAAGAGGACAGAGCTTTCTCTCTCTTCACCATGTGAGGATACAGTGAGAAGGTGGCCATCTGCAAGGAAGAGGCTCTCACCTGAACCTGACCGTGCTGGCACCCTTATCTTGGACATTCTAGCCTCTGGAAGTGTTCGAAGGAAGTTTCTGTTTTTAAACCTTCCAGTCTATGGTATTTTGTTATGGCTGCCCAAGCTGACTAAGACAGGGACCTTGAAGATAGGTCAATGAAATTACCCAGTGTGAAACACGAAGAGAGAAAGAGTGAACAAACAAATATAATGATATAATCAAGAAATACAGGAAAATATCAGAGGGACTAACATTTGTGAAACTGGAATCCTAGAATATTTGAAGAAACAATGACTGATAATTTTCCAAAAATAATGAAAGATGTCAAATTGCAGATTCAAGAAGTTCAGAGAACAGTAGGCAGAATAAATAGAACACACACACACAAAGACACATATTCAACATTTCTGAAAATCAAAAGATCAAAAGAAAATATTGAAGGAGGCAGGCAGAGAAAGAAAAAACATACTGTATTTACATAAAGATAAGAAATATAACAGGCTTCCTGTCAGAAGCTATGCAAACCAGGAGAAATGGAGTGATATTTGGATAGTGCTGTAAATAGAAAAAAATATCCGTTTGGAATTCTATATCAAGTGAAGCTATCTTTCAAATTTGAAAAAGAAATAAAGTTTTTTCCATACAAATAAAAATAGAAACTCCATTACTAGCAGACCGGCACGATAAGAAACTTGAAAAAAAAATTCTTTAGGCGGAAGAAATAAATTACCTGATTCAAACTTAAATCTATACAAAAAGAAATATTGTACTCTGGCAGACATTGCTTCACCATCAAAAAATTACAAAATTGTAATTCTATCTTTAAATACATTGAATAACCTTACACTTTTCTATATTACTAAACACACTGGATAATTGATGGAGAGGGCCTACTGTATTATCCATCTCACTGTTCTACATGACTGATTTCGAGATGTTAGTACAATTTTCGACATGAAAACAGGAACAACTCTAGGACATTCAATTATATATAGATACTTTAATTATATATTAGCTAGCTAGCTAGCTAGATAGGCACTTGTTCACATTAGTAAAGAAAAAAACTGGAAAACCCAACAGAGAATAGTGAGGAAATCCAGAGATTAGCAACAGCGGGAAGACACTACACGGTTAGAGCTGGGTGTTGAATAGAAGTAGGTATACCAGACCCATTAATGCAGAATCATCCAAAAGGAGCCAGAGCAGGAGTTTTCAGTGTGAAAGGCAACCATGGAGGGAGGGGAAAGAGAGCTGGACCAGATAAGTAAGGCAGCCATCGTCAGTGGCAACATAGGAAACCAAAGGAAAGGTAAGAAATACATCATTTCTCTCTCCCTTCCAAACTTCTACAAGGGAGTCTTATTGAATGAAGAACACACTAGAAGTCAGAGAAAAGGGGATTCTGGAAAATACAGTTACCCTGAATAAGAGACCAGAACAAGAGAAGGGCAGGTAATAGATTAGAAAGTACACAAACAATTCACTGGCACACTCTGCAATCCATCGTATAGAAGGATCATGTAGTCATTAGTATTACAATTAAATTTTGTCCTGATATTATCCTGTCAAAATTTTAATGACTCTCTCTTTTCAAAATTATTAAATGCTTTGCATGGCCTTATCTCTGTGTGTCTCCATTTTGCAAATTCTACTCCAGTGTTACTCATACACTTGCTTTTGTAATATTTTGCAACCATAATACATTCTGTTTACATCCTCAGGTGAACAGGATTCTCAAGACAAAAGACTCTTCTCACCTGAAGTCTCATATCAAATAACTCATCCTCTATGTTTTGTTTATATGTCAACACAGCCATCACATAAAGATACAAGGGCACTTGATAAAAAACCTATCTTGAGGAGTATGATACTGCACAATTTGTCCTACAATGAGACTGATAACCCTGATAGGCAGCAACTACCTGTTTCATCTCTGTATCTTTAGCACTTACGAGTATATGTGACATGTGTTGGAAACAATGCACATATGTGGAAAAAATGACTAAATAAAGTAAAAAATGAATAAATTTGTAAGTCCTCACAATATTCTCTTCCAAAGCTCATAGCTTTCCTTCTACTTCTCCAACTCCATGCTCTAATAACATGTGAACTCTTGATGACTGATACTAAGAGAAGGAAAAAATGTGCAAGTTCATTATCAGGATTCCAATATAGCATTGAAAGTTTCCCCTTAAAAGTGTGCTATATTGTTGTATATCGACCTGGCAACTGTTGACCTTTTGACACATTAGGTTACATAATAGTAATTCAACATGGGTGGCCACCATGGCAGTCTCTCTTATATTGTAATCCCATGAAAACCAACAGTTACCTGGAAAACTGGGTGGCACATTGTCATGTTTATGTCTCTACATGGAATTTATGCCAACATACCATGTAGAATTCAAATTATGGTTAAATATCTCTAAAAAAGAATATGCTTAAGCAAACATTAGAAAGCAACTGAGGTGGCATTTCAAGTCAATCACCTCATTAGCAACTGGTTTTCACAGTAGCATGATATTCTTAAAGAAAAATACAAGCAGTTAGATTCAACATCAAATTTAATTGTCTTCGGGTCTTTGCCATCTGACAAAATTTCCCGTCATGTGACAACTCAATGTTTTGCACTGGAAAGTATCAAGGAAGGTAATGCTCATTGTTGGCTGGTGTATGTGTTTGTATGTGTTTCTTTTTCTTCTCCTCTCTCCTTTTGCTGGGCTAACCTGTAACGGAAAATAAATCCTGGTAACATTGAAAGCAAATTTCTCTGTAAGAATAAATAACCCAAGATAGGTTTTGAAAACTTTGCAATTAAAATTCATAAGCCTCATTTTAGTGAATGATTAAAGATATCGCACAGTGTTTGCTAATTGTTTCTACTTGGTTTTCCAATGTCATCACAAATGGAAATACAATCCAGTATGTAGCTTGTCCATTAAACAACATTTTATCCCCTTAATCTAAGTTATTTGAAAATAACTGTCTTAGTCAATTCAGGATGCTATAACAAAATACCACAGACTGGGTGGTTTGCAACAGAAATTGATTTTTCATAGTTCTGGAGGCTGGGGAGTCCGAGATCAAGGGATTGGCAGATTCAGCGTCTGGTGCAGGCCTGCTCCCTCATAGATGGCCATTTTTTGCTGTAACCTCACATGACAGAAGGGGCAAGGGGGCTTTTGGGGTCCTCTTTTATAAAGGCACTAATCCCTTTCATGGGGGAGGGGGGTCCACCCTCATGATCCGTTATCTCCCAAAGGCCTCACCTCCTAATAACATCACCTTGGGCGTTAGGATTTCACTATTATCAATTGGTGGGGGGGACACATTCAACCTACAGCAGAGACATTTACTTTTCTTCCACATTCCCTTTGTCTCAGAAGAAAATAAGTGTTGAACAGAGTGATAACAATCAGGAGTTTCTTACTTAAAGTTTATCTTATCTCATTCTTTCTATTGCTTTCAGAATCCAAGATACCTTAAAAAATGAAACTGTATGCAGGCATAAAAGAATGAACTGACTACTTACTAACCAATGTTAGTATTATATCAAGAGTTTGTTAATGAAGGAGGAGAGGAATTTATTAGCTTACTCCTTTCTTCTTTCTTTCTCTTTCCTTCCTTTCTTCCTCTCTGTCCTTCCTTTTTTCCTCTCTTCCCTTCCTTTCTTCTGTCTCTTTCTTCTATTATTATTATTTTTTAAAATTTTATTTCACATAAATCACAGCAAGATCCTTTCTGACCCACCTCCTAGAGTAATGGAAATAAAAACAAAAATAAACAAATGGGACCTAATGAAACTTCAAAGCTTTTGCACAGCAAAGGAAACCATAAACAAGACCAAAAGACAACCCTCAGAATGGGAGAAAATATTTGCAAATGAAGCAACCGACAAAGGATTAATCTCCAAAATTTACAAGCAGCTCATGCAGTTCAATAACAAAAAAACAAACAACCCAATCCAAAAATGGGCAGAAGACCTAAATAGACATTTCTCCAAAGAAGATATACAGACTGCCAACAAACACATGAAAGAATGCTCAACATCATTAATCATTAGAGAAATGCAAATCAAAACTACAATGAGATATCATCTCACACCAGTCAGAATGGCCATCATCAAAAAATCTACAAACAATAAATGCTGGAGAGGGTGTGGAGAAAAGGGAACACTCTTGCACTGCTGGTGGGAATGTGAATTGGTTCAGCCACTATGGAGAACACTATGGAGGTTCCTTAAAAAACTACAAATAGAACTACCATATGACCCAGCAATCCCACTACTGGGAATATACCCTGAGAAAACCAAAATTCAAAAAGAGTCATGTACCAAAATGTTCATTGCAGCTCTATTTACAATAGCCCGGAGATGGAAACAACCTAAGTGCCCATCATCGGATGAATGGATAAAGAAGATGTGGCACATATATACAATGGAATATTACTCAGCCATAAAAAGAAACGAAATTGAGCTATTTGTAATGAGGTGGATAGACCTAGAGTCTGTCATACACAGTGAAGTAAGTCAGAAAGAAAAAGACAAATACAGTATGCTAACACATATATATGGAATTTAAGAAAAAAAAAATGTCATGAAGAACCTAGGGGTAAGGCAGGAATAAAGACGCAGACCTCCTAGAGAACGGACTTGAGGTTATGGGGAGGGGGAAGGGTGAGCTGTGACGGGGCGAGAGAGAGTCATGGACATATACACACTAACAAACGTAGTAAGGTAGATAGCTAGTGGGAAGCAGCCGCATGGCACAGGGATATTGGCTCGGTGCTCTGTGACAGCCTGGAGGGGTGGGATAGGGAGGGTGGGAGGGAGGGAGACGCAAGAGGGAAGACATATGGGAACATATGTTTATGTATGACTGATTCACTTTGTTATAAAGCAGAAACTAACACACCATTGTAAAGCAATTATACCCCAATAAAGATGTTAAAAAAAAAAAATTATTTCCAAATCTGTGAAGCATTTGTTGGCAAGGCCATTGGCAACTTTTCACAGAGGTGGAAGGGGGAATGTAGGAACTGTAATACAGATGTGTGTGTGTGTGTGTGTGTGTGTGTGTGCGCGCGCGCGCGCTGTTTTGCTCCAGTTTTGAGGCCCTGGCTAGAGGCCAATCAGTTCCCTCTTTTGAGTGGAAGATTAAATCAACATACTAATACTTCCCTTATTAAACTTCATAGTCTGGGCCACTATACACCCACCCTAGTCACCCAGGGCCAGATATCAGAAAACCAGGGACAACACCTATGCCCCAGAGCCTGCTGAAATTATTAAAATTAACCAATCCTAAAACGACCTGCCCTGCCTCACTCTTTTCTTCCCATAGAAACCACAATAAATGCTCTTTTCCACCTTTTCCCTCCGTTCTTCTGCTTCCTGACCAACCCCAGTGCTTTCCTGGTACAGAGTGGCTCTGCAGGGCACTCTGTGTTGTCTCCAGGAAACTGTGAGGACAACAAAACTGCAAAACTCTTTCCGGTTTCTCTCTCTTGATCTGTGTCTGGTCTTACCACACCTCACCCAGGCTAATAAAATTAAAACAGGGGCCAGGACCTTTTACTTACGTGAAAGACATTACTATAGTGTAGATGGATATAATGAGTTAGTATAACTTGATGCTCAGTATTTGAAACATCTAATTCTTTTAATTCCATGGTCACCTAGCAATCAGCAGTTCATTTCCTTCTTTTGTTCAATCACTCATTTAAGTGAGTATTTATTCAATGACTGTCAAATGCCAATCACAGCGCCTGGCACATTATGAGGAAGGACTGAAACCCACAAAATGGCAGGCTCCCTAAGGACAGAGGCTCTGTGTAGCATCTTAGAGTGTTAATAAAAAGAATACACGATTCACTTGCAAGTTTTCTGGTCCCTAGGACAGTAAGTGTCTTCACTATAAACCAAGGAACTAGAATTCTAGTAAACGTGTCCCTTTTGAGGGACAGCTTACTATGAGAAATGTGCAGTCATCCCCAAAAATATTTTCTAAGTGTCATATACTGATTTTGGAGGAAGGTGGGCATGGAGAAAGAGACAGAGAGAAATGAAGAGAAATGAAACAATCTGTACACTAATGCAGCATGAAGTATACGCTGTTTCATATTCTTTGATGAGAAGGATAAAAACTGGAAACACACCAGCAGGGCTGAATGAGGCATGAACCACACAGTCTTTTGCTGGGGGCTGGGAAGAAATATTTACATTTTCCCAAACCCGAAGTTAAAATAACTTCTGCCAAAATGATAGGGGTATTTATAGTCAATATACTATCTCAAAAGTAATAGACTATCTGATGTGTAATTTTATAACCTCTGTATTAGATGCAAAAAAAAAAAAAAGCAAGAAAAGCCAAGTTGTTTAGTTGGTCTTTTTTTTTTTTTTTTTTTATATAGTGGTGACATATGTCCTTTACTTTGTGTTGAATGAGTGAAATGACCCAGTCTTCACCTTTAGATCAGTAAATTTCATCTGGCTCTAAAGGCAAAAAAATAATGTGATTACACTATAGTTTCTTTTGAAAGACCAAATCGAAGTAATAATTAAAACCCTATAGCTTTAAACAGAATAACAAGCCTTGAAAAATACAGAGCATTATCTTCTGGGCTAGCAACAAATAATTCACCTAATTTGTTCTCTATTAAAAGTCTAACTGACTCTATTACTTAACAGCCTTAGGGGAATGGGGTGGTGGTATAAAGGGAGCTAGAAAGTGTTATTTTGGATTTTTTTTCTTTAAACATTTTATAGTTGAAGGTAGTGTTTCAGGCAGTCAAGGACTAGGTGATTCTGGCTAACCCTCTCACTCAGAAAACTAGAAAAAATGTCTGAAGTCACTGGAGAAATAGTCAAAAAAGTGAGAAATTAAGTTTTTTTTTTTTTTAAGTTCAAAAATTAAGAGTTAAAAAATGTTTGAAGTTATTACAGGAATACCAAGTCAGAAAAGCGAGCAATTGAGGGATAAGGTCTCAGGTGGGACAAAAAGCTCTGAGAGCTGAAACTGGCATTGTGCGCTGTGTTTCCACTGAGGCACTGGATGATTCCATAGGTTGTGTCCTGTTCAGTCCTACAAGAACCCCCGCCCCGCAACCCCTAGCCAACTTCAAACTCCAATCGCAAGCTCAGGCTATTGCCTAGGCTTCTGGCCCACCAGCTGTAGATCAGAGGTCCCAACAACACCTTCCTTGGGTTTGATTAATTTGTTAGAGTGACTCACAGAATTTGGATAAACATTTTACTTAGTAGATTACAGTAGGACATAATTTCAGGAACAGCCAGATAAAAGAGCTGCATAGGGCAAGGTATGGAGAAAGTGTGTAGCTTCCATGTTCTCTCTGAGTAGTCAACTCTCCCCAAATCTCTACATGTCCATCAACCCGGAAGTTCTCTGAAAGCCATCCTTCAGTTGTTGTTGTTGCTGTTTTTAATGGAGGCTTCATTACATAGTCACGACTGAATAAATCATTGGCCATTAGCAACTGATTCAACCTCCAGCCCCTCTGCCCTCCCCAGAGGTTGGGGGGCAGTGGTGAAACTGAAAGTTCCAACCCTCTAATCACATGGTTGGGTAGCCACCAGCCCCTGTCCTTAAGTTTACCCAGGTGCTTTCCAAAAGTCACATCATTAACATAACAATAGGCAACTCTATCATTCTCACCACTTAGAAAATTTAAATGGTTTTAGGAGCTCTGTCCACCCCAGAAAGCTGGACCAAGCCCAAATATATATTTCTTTTTATAAATTACAATATCACAAGGACCTAAGTTACAAAAGTTCAGATATGTGTCTGTGTGTTGCTCTACATATAAGATGGCAGATATACAATAAATCTAGAAATATTTGCAAGCAAGAATACTTTTTTACTCAAATTTGTTCAATGATATAGCCCTGTTACATTGAAAATTTGTTTATGGAGTATTATGTCCTCTTAAATGGCAAGAAGAAATCAAGCATCATTTTGAATATTTTATACAAATGTGCTTGCATAAAAGAGTATACTGCATGTGTGTCTGTGTGTAATATGTAATTCATAAGCCTCATTCTCACAATACAGACTGAAGATTCCAATAAAAACTGTATCCTCTTACATGAGAAATATTAAAGGGTGAGTGGCATGTAGATGGTCAGAGGAAGGACAGACAGCTGAACAGGATAGACAGAATCTGGAATAATCATCAGAAGTGGGATAGACAGGATTTTTGTCCCCAGTATGTCACCCTTCCCTGTATCCATGCTCTTTGCTATGTAATTTCATAATCCCTCCCCCTGAAGCTAGAATGTACTTCCCTGTCTCATTTTGAACTTGCTGATGCGATGTTATTTAGCACATGAAATATTAGCAGACATAACACTAAGAGGGGCTTGGAAAGTGCCTGTCCCCATTGAACTTTGGGCCTCTTGATTTCTGCCATTGCCATGAGAAGAGCTTTCCTAGATTAGCTCCGTGCCTTCAGTCTGAGCCACAGAAAAAGCACACGAGGACCAGAACCACCAGCTGGGCTCAGGCAGGATGAGCTTCTCCAGTCATACCCAGAGATCCATGATAGTGAGTGATGGGTATTTTAAGTGACTGAGCTTTCAGGTGGATTTTAAAGCAGCAGTATTATGGTATTTGTTTACTGACACAGATTGATTTGGTATAACTTTTGTGAATCTATATAATAAGATATTCTTATATGTATATCATAAAGCTTCTAAATCGGGAATCTTATTGTAATCTATCCATTTTTCTTTGATACATGCAGGAAGTCATGGCATTACTTGATTTCACAGATGAAGAAACTGAATCTCAGATATTCGGCTGAGACCACAGCTATCATGTGACAGAGCCAGGATTCAAAGCCAAGCTGTCTGACTCTCAGCTTATCGAAATTTCCCACTTCACTGTGCTGCTTTTTCAGAAAGATGAAGGGACAAGAAGAATAACGGAAGCAAATGTAATGATCATATAATCTGTTTATTCCATAACAAATTGCTTGAATATCCCTAGATTTGGGGGTAGATTTACTAACAGAGATCTAAAGACTAACTTTATTTTCACTTTTTCCACTCCCCATGCTTCTGTTTATGACAAAAGCCCATGAAGGATTAAGTGAAGAAATAAGGATTGGAGAGGAATGGAGAAGGGGGAAAAAAACACAGTAGCTAGATAATCCATAAGCTAAAACAATCAACCCTTAACTGAATGCACATGTGTAGACTGAGATGCTTCCCTAACAGTGAGGCAGTAGGCGATGATTAATGACTGGAAGAAATCAGTAAAGAATTCTTGCTGAGCTCTGAACTGTGCTCTGAATATAAAAATCTGTTGGAACAGGTGACATGTTGCCAAGGGTTCTGAGGAGCAAGACAGAAGAAATTGCAGATCTGCCAACAATTTATCTCCAAAGGCAGAGAGGAATGGTGATGTAGCAGGGTCACACAATAAAGCAGGAAGCTTTTTTATTTCTTCTTCTGTCTGAAGAATGGTGAGCCAGACTATGGTTTTATTATCAGAGCTACAGAGAAAGACAAAATGCAATAATTAAGAAATCCAAAGACTGTCATAAAAGACAAGATGAAGCAGGAAGTTGAACTTAAAGTGCTCCAAAAGCTCAGCTCAGAACTTCACTGCTCTAAGTATTTTGGAAGAAATGAAGAGTTACCTCAGGAAGAGGGAAGTGTTCCATTTCTAGACAAATAAAATTGAATACATAGGAATATTTATTTAGCCTCCCATCAAATATATATTGAAACCCTACAATGCCCCCAAATGTAAATTTTGTAAGAGAAGGAACGAAGATACTGTTCGCTGTTCCATCCCCATCAACTAGAACAGAGTCTATTACATAGAAGACCCTTTAAAAATACTTAATCAAAGAATTAATAAGGGGTGACACTGCCCTCATGAGGCTTACAAAGGAGGGAGAAAGATATTTGGTATATTTCTGGATTTTTCTTTCAATTTATAGAATTACAAAGGACAGGTACATGAACACAGTCACGATGTAGCATATGAAACAATTATTCTCATACTTGTAATAATACTAATGTCTACCTCTTTACCTCCATGAATCTGAGTTAATTTATCTGAGTTGATGCCCAGGCATTGGTATTTGAGAAGTTTAATGTGCAGCTAGGATGGAGAAATATAAATATATAAAGGAAAAACTGACTTAGTCTACAAGTTCCGAGGGAAGAGGGAGGGCTTAACCAAGGCAAGGATAGTATATGTGGGGTGTAGCGTCCCAGGCATAGAGACAAATATGGACAAAAACCCTGTGGCTAGAAGAAACACAGTACTATTAACACACTTGAAGGGCAGCATGGCTTATACACACAGGAAAGAGACATGAGATGAAGCTGATATGGTAGACAAGGGCCAGAACATACACATTTTTAAGTCTGTGTCTTTAAAACCTTTCATGGATTCTTATTCTTAGGATAATGAAGGTAGAAAGCTTATGTGAGGAATTTTGCCTTTCAAATCATTACTTTGCCATCAGGTTTAAAAATAAATGGAAGGGGAAAATATTTGTGCAGAGGACCATTAGGAGACTGCTGCAAACTTCTACACAGAAGCTAAGAACAGCTTGGCCTAGACAGAAGATGGAAGTGAGCAGTTCTGCCTGCTAATAGTCCCAGGCAACTGGTGTTCTGAGTTTCAGAGCTTAGAGGGTCCTGCTCTGGACCCTGTCCAACTTTTCTCTTTCTTATAAGGCCTTCAGTTTTTCTTCCAGAGCCTATGCAGACCTCCTTCCTCATATGATCTCCCAAGGGAGGCCCACACCATTGGTTTAAATGTATGCTAGGGGGTTGCTATTAGTAGTAGAGTGGCGGATAACGCGCTGTAAGCTGGGGTGATCACATAGATGCGCACTAGCTTCTTCAGATGTGGATTAGAGGTTGGGGTACAAGAGAAGCAGGCTGGGCTTGGGGTCAGGCTCAGGCTTGTGGCCTGTATGTTCCACGTGTGATTTTGTGAGCGGCCCTGTATATATTAAGGGAAGATCTGGCAGTGAGGAGAGAGACAAGTGCAAGATGCATGGTCTCAAAATTAATAGGTGGAAAGGACAATAATACAATATCAGCTTCATCCTTTGAAATAATATTTAAAAAAATTCTAGCATCTGTAATTTTCTAAATTATTTTTTGTTTACATTTTCCCTAATTATTGTCACAACAGTTCAGTGAGTTGATAAAAACAGATATTATAAAATGAAGAAACTGACATTTATATAGACTAGGATGTGGCAAATTGTTTTCTGAAAAGGGCAAGGTAGTAAATATTTCTGGGTTGCAGGCTGTATGTTCTCTGTCATCTCTGTCTTTGTGGGTACTCCTCTCTGACACTGTAGCTCAAAAGTAGCCATAGACAATATGTAAATAAATGGGTGTGTCTTTGTTCCAATAAAGCTTTATTTATAAAAAGAGGCAGAGGCCAGATTTGCCTCATGGGTAGTAATTTGCAGACTCCTGATGAAGACTGTTATTAACTGATGGATAGTAGATAGCATTTGTGGGACTAGAAGTCAGATCCTTAAGTTTCTGGTTCTGTGCCGGGTTCTTCAAAATACTTCAGTGATAGAGAGATCAGATACTAGTTTATTGTCCAAGGGACATAGAAATCTCATCTGCACTCATTCTACATATGAGAAAACTAAGGACTATAGCAGTCAAGTGGGCAAGTGAGCTCCTCAAGGTCTCAGGGTTTATAGAGCCAGAATTTAGAGCTTTTTAATTCTGTCTTGTGTTCCTTCCATCAACCCCCTGCAAAAGTCAATGACGCTATGAACTGACCTGGGCCAGCTCTGGCTTTTCTACTGTGTGCTCCTGTTATAATGTATCGTTAGAGGTCAATGAGCCAAGACCTAAAGAAAATTATAGCAAAATAACAACAGATTGAGCAAAGTTGGGAAGCACTTTTTTGGTATCTTCTAGGTTCCTAAAGAGGTTAATTTTAGCTCTGAAATTCCTAATTCTGCTAGTCTTTTTTAATTCTTTTAAACCAAATCACTCAGAAAATTACATTTCTATTTCGTTTAACACCTGCATTTTACATCAACTTAGGTTAGCCTTGCTGTGTTTGTATTTGCTATAGCTACTGTTGTTTCTGTGTATGCTCTGATTGAATGAGACATAGAGATACTCTGTAACCTCCTTGAAGCAGTAGACCACTTGATCCAAACTCAGAGCAGAGTCACAGTCTAGAAAATACAATCAGGAAGGCAGAAATAGTTCCAAGTTAGCTCAAGTGTTTTATTGCATTTCTTGAGCATGATGCAGAGTATCTTCTTAAAATTCACCATTTTCTCCTCATCACTTTCCTCCAATCCACAGCAGCACTTGTGTCCATATCTCTTCTCTAGCCATCACATTCCTTTTCTTCCTACCTCTCCTCTGTCTCCAGATTTTGCTCAAAGCACCAAGAATAAACAACCAGCAAAATATTGTGCAGAGAGAAGACGGAAATAGAGTAGGGAGATAAAACCAGAATCTTCTTCATAGAAGAGAGAGAGAAAGGCCAGGATTCCTCAGACCCAAATAATGTTCGTCCAGACATATTTTAAAAAATTACCCTTTTACTAAGAATACATCAACATTCATAGTTGTTTTTAATGAATGGACCAAAGGCCTCTTTTTGGAGACAAAGTGTCTGCTGGCAGACATACAGTATTTGATAATAAAACTTGAGCATGTCAGACACAACTGATAGCTTTCCTTGACTCTTGTTAGAGTTGGAAACCAATTCAGAAGGTGTAATTTATTTAGAGTTTAGTAAACCATTCAAAAAAGTTCTGCTGGGAAATCTAATAGAGAAATTAGAAGCATTCTGTCTGATTGAAACTACCAGCGTCCATCTACATGAAACTGACTGACAGACAATAAAATAGGTAATTACCATCAGTACAACACTGAATGGGGGATAAGATTAAAGGATTAGATTAGAACAGCCACCACTGAAGGCAGAATTTGGAATTTAAAATGCATTTGTAAGCTAGACACTCTTATGTACTTCAACTGTATTGGAAGTGAAATACAATGAAATATGAAGAAAATTTCTTCAAGTTGAAGGTTTTACTTAAGAATAAAAAAGTGAAAAAGTAGTAAAACAACGTCCACACAAAAATCTCTATGCAAATATTTATAGCAACTTTATTAATAATCACCAAAAAAATGGAAGCACCAGAGACGTCTTTTACAAGTAAGTGGATAGAATAAACTGCGGCACTCACACTCACACAAGAGAATACTATTCAGTGACAAAAAGGAATGGGCTATCATGCCATTCAAAGACATGGATGAATCTTAAATGCATAATTCCAAGTGGAAGAAGCCAGGCTGAAAAGGCTACATACTATATAATCCCATTTATATGCCAACACTATAGACAATGTAAACTGATCAATGGCTGCCAGAGATCAGGAAGAAGAGGAGGGTAAATAGGTGAAGCACAGGGGATTTTCTTAGGGTGGTACAACTACTCTTTATGGTACTGTATTGGTGATACATGACATTATATTTGTAAAATCCATAGAAATTCATAGCAAAAGAGTGAAACCTAATACATGCAAATTAAAACTAAACATTATTTAGGAGGTTGGGAGGTCCCGGAATGGAACGCGTAATGTGACCAAGGAATCAATCTAGCCCATTGTAGAGATGGGGAAAAGGATGCTGACCTAAACTTTGGAAGTAAGTGGAGTCTGTAAGATTAAAGACAAACAGAAATAAATATAAGCACTGTACTCTAGTTGATAAAGTACCCTCCCCACAGTGGTGCTGGTTAACATTTCTAAAACCACTATACATGTATACTGGAATGGAACAATTAAACAGAGGGATGGTGGATGGTGGATGGTGGAATTCAGGTTCCAACTGTTGAAGTGAAAGGTTACAAATAAGCAAAGGGAGCAAGCTGCAATGATCCATGTATAATGGTTTATAGTTGGAGACATCAGCCTAAACTAATGTTTAGTTTAATATAGATACAGACATACTTACTGATACGCATGTATGTGAGTTAGTGTATACACACATACTCCTTTGCTCTGTCAGCTGAGAGATCCAAGAATCGACAACATCCCAGTAGCAATGAGCACAGCTAGTGTACAGAACTTTGTTTCTAATACCATTTTCTATAAAAAGAGGACCCAGGGTTTCTTGGAGAAATGGTGAATTCTAAGACCAGCGTGGCATCTTATAGTTCCAGAAAGGAAGTGTACAAAACATACACACACAAGGATGGAAGTATGTCAAAGGGATACAGGAGCCAACTGAAATAGCTCCCAATGGCAAGGCTAAAATAATTTGAAGAAAAAGTAAAGTAGTATTGGATTATAACTCAAAGTATAAAATAAGTGTCTGTAAGTTCATACTCCTATAAGTAAATGATAGAATAAAAGAAATAAATGGAAGAGAAAAGTCTCCTATGTAGAAGTACTGTAAATAATGAATTATGGTATTATACCCTCAAGGAAGTGGAATATAAATCCTACTGTGCATATTGCTTTCTTTCCAAAAGTACACTAAGAAAATGGAAGAAAAGGGTAACTCTACATTGGAAAAGGATGACAAGCACTACAGCAGCTGGTTTAATCAATGCTAACATCAACAGTGATAAGTCATGTTAATAGTAGATACACTTGATTTGATATGATGTGACACTTGACCACCACGATCTTCCTCCCCCAAATCCAAACTCCAGTTCAATAATGAGAAATAACTGAGAAATTCCAGTTGAAGGACATTCTGTATAATACCTGATCAGTTCTCCTCAATACTCTCAAGGTAATCAAAAAAAATTTTTTAAGTCTCAGCAACTGTTGCAGCCAAGAGGAGACTAAGAAGATCTAATAATTAAATCTAATGAAGTATCTTGGATAGGATCTTGGATTGGAAGAAGAACATTAGGTAAAATCTATTGAATCTAAGAAATTATGGACTTTGATAATAATATATCAATATTGGTTAATGAATTCTGACAAAGATATCATAGTAACGTAAAATGTTAATAATAGTGGAAAGGGTATGAGGTATACAAAACTTTCTACTATGATCACAAATTTTCTGTAATTATAAAACTGTTATAAAACAAAAATTTCACTAAAAAGCTGTTGAAGAGTTCAGTTTAGGAATATTTTTATTTAATAAGCATAACCCAATGCCAGGCACTAACAGAGTAATGTAATAATTAGACCATAGACTCTCTTTATAGTATTGGACAATTTGATTTTATGATTTCTCACATCCTCTAATCCTAAACGTAATTTTCATTACAGTGGATTGTATCTTATTTATCCTTATATTCTCATAGTGTCTAGCACATTAGTTTGTAAATACATGTGCTCAAAAGGTTTTGGTAGAATCGAAGTAACATACATAAATGGTTCCACAGAACTAGGTAGTGAATATGAGCATTCATAACTACTGCAAAAATTCAGATGCATCATTCATTGCAGAAGGGCTCTGACCACACAACATGGATTTAGTGGTCAGTAGATATAATTAATATTCATTGCAGACTAAAGAGAGAAGATTAAATTTCAACTGGTACTTGAAGTTTGAGTCACAGAATGAGCAGCATTTGAATAGGCTCTCAAGAAGAACCATGCACCTGGACTCAACATTGCCAAATTCTTGATTTTAGAAATAAGTGTGTACTGTATGTGTCCAGAGTGCCTCAATAAGTGTTTATTTAAATAAAAACACAGTAAATCTTTAATGTTCATCCATTCAACAACCATTATTCCTACTTCTGAAAGTAACTTGCAAGGTGTATAATACATCAGTTTGAGTCAAATTCATGCCTCTGTGCAATTACCAATTGCTATGTGACTGGTGAGCAGAATTAATCTGCAGCCTAGCTAAAAACACCCAACATCTTCATCTCAAACTAGTTTTGTTTCCTTGTTTAATAGTCACAGTGAATATTATACCTTCTGCTTATAAATTGTTTTCTAGTTTATTTCAGTGGACTTTAAGAAGCTTTTAAAAATAGTGAAAGTAAAATATGCACAAAATAAACATTAAAAGGAGTACAAAAGTGCATTCAATGAAAGAGTCGCCTGACCAAAATAGAACACCAGTATTTCTTTCTAGATATAACCACTATGTTTTATATTCCTATTCCATGCACAGAAAACTTGATTTTTTTGTTCCCCTTCAAGATTTTTTTTTTAATAAATGGAGTGTATTCTAATGTACAAGATTATTTTTTTTAACAAATGGAGTGTATTCTAATGTAACCAGGCTCCTAGTGATGGATATTTAGCATATTTTCAGTCTTATGCTCTTATCAACAATGTGACAAAAACCTTCCTTTACTTACAAATATGTGTAAATGTACACAGCCTATTTATATACATCTGTAGAATTCATTCAACAATGTTTTTGCTCACAAAACACATATGTGCATTTTTACTTTGGATAGATACTGCCAAATTGACCTCAAAAGAGACCGCACAAATTTATTGTTCTACCGATAGAGTCTGTTTTCCCACATCCTTACCAAGTCAGCCTAGCTTGTCACTCTGACCAAGGTTTAAAAGTAAGATGCATAGGAAGTCACAAGAAACAAATAATACTTCCTTGAAATGACAAGACAGACGTATGTATTGGTCCTGATCCTGAAAAAAGCAGATGCTTTATTAAAGTCTCTTCAATCATCTCCTTTTAATGTGCCAGTTTTTCTCCAGGGCCCTAATTAATTTACATATTTATCTCTAGTTTTAAATAAGATTTATTTCTTGTGTATATCCACAACATCCTATATTTAAACCTTGGCAAGAGACCTGTAAGTCAGGAGTTGTGGCTTTGGGTAGAGAAGGATATTATCAAAGTGCAGCTCAGCAGGAAAGCAGTTTGCATTCACTCTTTTTTCATCATCCAATCTCCACAGGCCAAACACAACGGAAATTCAAGGGCAAGGGAGCCCAGATGATACAGTCTATAGAGGCTAGCTTTCTGAGTCACAGAGTAAGGTTAGAAAAGGCTAGAGACTGTCATACTGAGTGAAGTAAGTCAGACAAATATCGTATGATATTGCTTATACATAGAATCTAAAAAAATGGTACAAATGAATTTATTTACAAAACAGAAATAGAGTCACAGATGTAGAAAGCAAACTTATGGTTACTAGGGGGTAAAGGGGGCGGTGTGGATAAACTGGGAGATTGGGACTGACATATACACACTACTATATATAAAATAGGTAACTAATACGAACCTACTGTATAGCATAGGGAACTCTACTCAATGCTCTGTAACGTCCTATATGGGAAAAGAATCTCAAAAAGAGTGGATATAGTATATGTATAACTGATTTACTTTGTTGTACATCAGAAACTAACGCAACATTGTAAATCAACTGTACTCCAATGAAAATTAATTAAAAAACAAAGAAAAGGCTAGGAGCAAATCTGGAGGGGCAAAACTTTTTAAAGATAGCATATTACATATCCACAAACTTGCATAGTCAAGCTCTCATTTTGATTCCACCAGGAATATTAATGATCTACTTTGAGAAGAATACATAGATCCAAGTAGAAGAAGTTTCATGGTAGAATATAGTGGAAGGCAATATTGTTAAAAACAGGATCATGGATTACTTTGAACTTGAAATTCCATCAGAGATAAACATTTTAACCATTTCATTTTTATAAATGGAAAAATGTAGACCTAGGAAAGTGACTTGTAAAAATGTGAGTCTAGTAAGGGAAAGTGCTTGATTCTAAACACAGGATCTAAATCTCCCCCAGGCCTCTGAGCTGTCTCTTCACCTATTCATGAAGTATCTTATATAACTGACTGAGGTATTTACACTTTTACCAAGAAGCATTCGTTTTGTGGTTTGTCCTTCAGAACGCCTCTTTTATAGGTGATCTATAGCTATTTAGAATAAATACAATGGTGATATATAAAGGAATGGGTGAAATTGTTTTAGGTTGCTCACTCAGGCTACTGCCCTTCCAGTGTTTCATTTCCTGTATGGGATACTGGGTTTCCACCAAAAAGTTCAATAAAGATATTTTAACTTAAAAATAAAGATGTACATATGCACATGTGCATACATGTGCATATACATGTATACGTACACACATATACATGTATATATTTATGTGTGTGTATGCTTTATTCTGTGATAACAATAAAAATAAACAGATCATATCATAAAGCAGAATAAAACGATATAAACTGTCTTTAGAAACAGGAATAAGCAGCCTTGGGAAGGCAGAGGAGAGGAGGGCTATTGCTTTGCTAAATGTGGATAAATTTAAATGTTTTGCCGTATCTTTTCAATCTACCCGCTATGGCTGAGGTCAGTAAGGAAATGCAAAAGCTCAGCATGAAATTTTAAGCAGTGATTCCAATGGAGTAAAAAAGACCTTGTCGCATACTCATGACATAGCTCACCATTTCCTTGGAGGGAGGACTACTGGCTGTTCTATTTCTGAAGAGGAGAGAGTGGAAAGTAAACAGCAGAGTCCAGAAAAAATTCCATCCTGGCAAACGAACCATGTGGCTGACAGGGTCTTGGTGCTCTGGCCGGGTGTCAAGCCTGAGCCACGGAGGTGGGAGAGCCAAGTTCAGGACATTGGACCACCAGAGACCTCCCAGCCCCATGTAATATCAATCAGCGAGAGCTCTCCCAAAGATCTCCACCTCAACACTAAGACCCAGCTCCACTCAAAGACCAGCAAGCTCCAGTGCTGGACACCCCATGCCAAGAAACTACCAAGACAGGAACACAAGCCCACCTATTAGCAGAGAGGCTGTCTAAAATCATACTAAGTTCACAGACACCCCAAAACACACCACCGGAATTGGTACTGCCCACCAAAAAGAAAAGATCCAGCCTCATACACCACAACAGAGGCAACAGTCCACTCCACCAGGAAGCCTACAGAACCCACTGAACCAACCTTACCCACTGGAGGCAGACACTAAAAACGATGGGAACTACGAACCTGCAGCCTGTGAAAAGGAGACCCCAAACACAGTAAGTTAGGCAAAATGAGAAAACAGAAAATCCCACAACAGATGAAGGAGCAAGGTAAAAACACACCAGACCAAATAAATGAAGAGGAAATAGGCAGTCTACCTGAAAAAGAGTTCAGAGTAATGATAATAAAGATGATGCAAAATCTTGCAAACAGAATGGAGAAAATACAAGAAACGTTGCATAACAACCCAGAACTAAAGAGCAAACAAACAATGTTGAACAACCCAATAAATGAAATGAAAAATTCTCTAGAAGGAATCAATAGCAGAAACACTGAGGCAGAAGAACAGATAAGTGACCTGTAAGATAAAATAGTGGAAATAAGTACCGTAGAGCAGATTAAAGAAAAAAGAATGAAAAGATTTAAGGACAGTCTCAGAGACCTCTGGGACAACATTAAATGCACCAACATTTGAATTATAGGAGTCTCAAGAAGAAGAGAAAAAGAAAGGGTCTGAGAAAATACTTGGAAAGATTATACTTGAAAATTACCCTAACAGGGGAAAGGAAAGAGTCAACCAAGTCCAGGAAGTGCAGAGAATCCCATACAGGATAAAACCAAGGAGAAACATGCCAAGACACATGTTAATCAAAAATCAAAAATTGAATACAAAGAAAAAATATTAGAAGCAGCAAGGGAAAAGCAACAAATAACATGTAAGGAAACCCCCATAAGGTTAACAGCTGATCTTTCAGCAGCAACTCTGCAAGCCAGAAGGGAGTGGCAGGACATATTTAAAGTGATAAAAGGGAAAAAGCTACAACCAAGATTACTCTACCCAGAAAGGATCTCATTCAGATTCGAGGGAGAAATTAAAACCTTTACAGACAAGCAAAAGTTAAGAAAATTCAGCACCACCAAACCAGCTTTACAACAAATGCTAAAGGAACTACTCTAGGCAGGAAACACAAGAGAAGGAAAAGACCTACAAAAACAAACTCAAAACAATTAAGAAAACGGGAATAGGAACACACATATTGATAATTACCTTAAATGTAAATGGATTAAATGCTCCAACCCAAAGACATAGACTGGCTAAATAGATACAAAAACAAGACCCATATATATGCTGTCTACAAGACACCCACTTCAGACCTAGGGACACACACGGACTGAAAGTGAGGGGATGGGAAAAGTTATTCCATGCAAATAGAAATCAAAAGAAAGCTGGAGTAGCAATTCTCATATCAGAAAAAATAGACTTAAAACTAAAGACTATTACAAGAGACAAAAAGGACACTACATAATGATCAAGGGATCAATCCAAAAAGAAGATAAATAAATAAATATTTATGCACCCCACATAGGAACACCTCAATACATAAGGCAAATGCTAACAGCTATAAAAGGGGAAATCGACAGTAACACAGTAATAGTAGGGGGCTTTAACACACCACTTTCACCAATGGACAGATCATCCAAAATCATAATAAAAAAGGAAACACAAGCTTTAAATGATACTTAAACAAGCTGGACCTTATTGATATTTATAGGACATTGCATCCAAAAACAACAGAATACACTTTCTTCTCAAGTGCTCATAGAACATTCTCCAGGACAGAGCATATCTTAGGTCACAAATCAAGTCTTGGTAAATGTAAGAAAACTGAAATCATATCAAGTATCTTTTCTGACCACAATGCTATGAGACTAGATGTCAATTATAGGAAAAAAAAACTGTAAAAAATACAAACACATGGAAGCTAAGCAATACGCTACTAAATAACCAAGAGATCACTGAGGAAATAAAAGAGGAAATAAAAAAAATACCTAGAAACAAATGAGAATGGAAGCACGATGGCCCAAAAACTATGGGATGCAGCAAAAGCAGTTCTAAGAGGGAAGTTTATAGCAATACAATCCTACCTCAATAAACAAGAAACATCTCAAATAAACAACCTAACCTTACACCTAAAGCAATTAGAGAAAGAAGAACAAAAAACCCCCCCAAAGTTAGCAGAAGGAAAGAAATCATAAAGATCAGATCAGAAATAAAAGAAAAGGAAGTGATAGCAAAGATCAATAAAACTAAAAGATGGTTCTTTGAGAAGGTAAACAAATTTGATAAACCATTAGCCAGACTCATCAAGAAAAAAAGGGAGAAGACTCAAATCAATAGAATTAGAAATCAAAAAGGAGAAGTAACAACTGACACTGCAGATATACAAAGGATCATGAAGGATTACTATAGGCAACTATATGCCAATAAAATGGACAAATTGTTAGAAATGCACAACCTTCCAAGACTGAACCAGGAAGAACTAGAAAATATACACAGAGTAATCACAAGCACTGAAATTAAAACTGTGATTAAAAATTTTCCAACAAACAAAAGCCTAGGACCAGATGGATTCACAGGTGAATTCTATCAAACAGAAGAGCTAACACCTATCCTTCTGACACTTCCAAAATACAGCAGAGGGAGGAACACTCCCAAATTCATTCTACGAGGCCACCATCACCCCGATACCAAAACCAGACAAAGATATCAACAAAAAAAGAAAACTACAGGACAATATCACTGATGAACATAGATGCGAAAATCCTCGACAAAATACTAGCAAACAGAATCCAGCAGCACATTGAAAGGATCATACACTATGATCAAGTGGGGCTTATCCCAGGAATGCAAGGATTCTTCAATATACACAAATCAATCAATGTGATACACCATATTAACAAATTGAAGGATAAAATCCATATGATCATCTCAATAGATACAGAAAAAGCTTTCAACAAAATTCAACACAATTTATGATAAAAACTCTCCAGAAAGTAGGCAAAGAGGGAACTTAACTCAATATAATAAAGGCCATATATGACAAACCCACAGCCAACGTTGTTCTCAGTGGTGAAAATCTGAAACATTTCCACTAAGATCAGGAAGAAGACAAGGTTGCCCACTATTATTCAACATAGTTTTGGAAGTTATAGCCACCACAATCAGAAAAGAAAAAGAAATAAAAGGAATCCAAATTGGAAAAGAAGAAGTAAAGCTGTCGCTGTTTGCAGATAACATGATACTATACATAGAGAACCCTAAAGATGCTACCAGAAAACTACTAGAGGCAATCAATGAATTTGCTAAAGTAGCAGGATACAAAATTAATGCACAGAAATCTCCTGCATTCCTATACACTGATGATGAAAAATCTGAAAGAGAAATTAAGAAAACACTCCCATTTACCATTGCAAGAAAAAGAATAAAATACCTAGGGATAAACCTACCTATGGAGACAAAAGACCTGTATGCGGAAAATTATAAGACACTGATGAAAGTAATTAAAGATAATACAAACAGATGGAGAGATATATCATGTTTTGGATTGGAAGAAACAACATTGTGAAAATGACTATACTACCCAAAGCAATGTACAGATTCAATGCAATCCCAGCTTTCTGTTTCTGGTCCCTGTAAAGCCTGATTGAACCTCTGTTCCTAAAGCTATAAAACATCATCAAACCATTATATATGTGAGAACTCACAAATGTAACTGAGCAAGCTTCAGTAACTTTGGAGTTTTGATATAAAAATTGATTTGACTGATGTAGAAGTTCTCTGTGTCCCCATCTGACATTTTTCCTTGAATTGCAAATTCTCGTTGCATTAAATTTAATATGCCAACTATAAAGATATCTAGCTTTTAGAGAGCTCTACAGCATGCTGACAGAAACCCCAGAAATATCCATCGATTGTAGACACTTTCCCACAAAGCAGAAGTGACATCTATTCATCAAATACTGGGTCTAAATATTTCCTTCTAAGAATTTTGGTCAATTCATTGAAAGTATTTTCTAAAACCCAAAGCACTCATTTGCTTATTTATTTTATTTATTGTTTTATTATTTTCCCCACTGTTGTATTATCAGGTCCTAACAAAAATTCCTGAGGATGGCCCTTTTTAGGAGTATAATTACAGATCCAAGAGGACTTCATGCCCTCTAACATCTTGTGATCATCATAAATGTTCAAAGGCTTTGATGAATACTCAAAGCAAGATTAGAGAACCAAGCTGTCAGGAGCGCTAAAATCATTTAAGCATAACCTCTTTGTGAACTCAGCCACTATTCGACATTGCCAGGATCTAAGAAATATTAACGTTTTGGAAAATCTCAACTATCCATGAGGTAGAAAATAAAGGCTTCAAATCTAGGCCTTTTTACTCTTCTCCTGGGTCTATACCCACAGATAATATGGTGTTTTGGAGAAGTCTCAAACACTCTTACAATCACATTTAAAATAAAAAATAGAAAAATGGAGAAATTAAAATAAATGAGAGAAAAGGGGTGGGGGGAGTCCTAGATTGGAAAAACCCTAAGCACTTTTAAGATACTTTCAAACATCTTCTCCACCAAAAGCTTCACTAATGATCAAAGGCTGAGAAAGTGAAAGGCATTTTCCAGGGTCATACAACTAATTCTGATGACTGAATAAATCTCAAGTCCCTAGTACCTGGTTTTTTGCTGTGATTAAGGAGCAAACACACTCAGGCTTAAACCAAGCCTGGATTTCTGACATAGGTACCATTCAGCTCATGTGTCCTTTAGACCAATCGGTCAGCAGCTTCATGCCTAGAGGAAAAGTTGCTCAGTTGGAAGTCTGTGGTTCAGATTTATCCAACTGCATGTTTTTGTTTTGGTTTCTGCTTTTGTTTTTGTGTTTCTGTCCATGCCATCTTTAAACGATTTTTACTTGGTCCCAATATTGAAAATTAAAGGGATTGCCCATAACATTCTGGATTTCTGGCATCTCCCTAAGATGAATGAATACTATCAACAGTGGGTCAGCATCACTGCCTTTCAAGTCTAACTACTCTGTTTAGACAGGAAATGCATGATTTAATCCCCCTCTGCTCCCAGTCTGCTTCATTTTTTTCTTTCTTTTTTAAAACTTTTTTATTTTATATTGGAGTATCGTTGGTTAACAATGCTGTGAGAGTTTCAGTTGTACAGCAAAGTGATTCAGTTATACATATACGTGTATCTATTCCTTTTCAAATGTTTTTTTCCCATTTAGGTTGTTACATAATATTGAGCAGATTTCCCTGTTATACAGTAGGTCCTTGTTGGTTATGCATTTTAAATATAGCAGTGTGTACGTCAATCCCAAACTCCCTAACTATCCCTTCCCCATGGAACCATAAGTTTGTTCTCTAAATCTGAGTCTGTTTATGTATTTACAAAACTGCTTCATTTATTTCTATTATTGTACTAGCCTAGCACTGACGTTTGATGTTCCCTTAGGTTTCATATTAACAACTTCATGTCATATTGGAGTTTCTTTGCAAAGTCCACCTTCCCTTTCCATAGAGAATGGTTCCATCTACAGTACACACATTATAGGTTAGTGGTTAAGAATGTGGACTTTGGAGTCAGACTCTTTCGATTCAAATTCTGTCTTTACAGCTTCCTAGTTGTGTGAGCTTGGGCAAACTATCTAACAGCTCTTGCCTCAGGTTCCTCACCTACAAAATGGTGTTGGTATTACTACTAAACTCACATTATTGTGTGAGCCATTGTGAGCATTCACCGACTAAATAAAGAATACATTTGCCAGAAAATATCTCATCATGTTCTTTTACATATAAGTGTTAGCTATTATTATATTGCTTAGATAGTCCTGTTGTCCCATAAAATGCAAATGTGATTTACGAAGCAAAGTCAATATGGGGAACTCTGGATTCACATATGTAGACTTTGTTTTACCCAAAGGACGTGTGTTTTCTTCTGTAATTAACTGATCCTTCAGCTGTAACCTCCACCCTAATTATCAACCTTATTGTATCTAAGTGAGTATATTAAGATTTTTAATATCTTTGTTCCTGTATTCCATTTTAATATAACAAAAACATAACAAGAAAAAAAAAGATCTGTTGGCAATAATCTTTAGAATAGTCCACCAATTAGAAATAAGTCAAATAGACTAGTGAACCTCTTCTTTCTTTTTTTTCCCCATATGAGACACCAAGGATGGAAAATATCTGACATCCATGTGTATGTTATCTCAACCTGTACCTACGGCAGACAAAACTAATCCATCCTGGTGCTCTTTCCCAAAGACTTTAGATTTGGACACACACTCCTTATCAGAGTGGTTCCGAAAGATACTACCTTATTATTGGAGTTGACCCATTTATTGAAAACTATTATTTTAGCTATTTTCTTATCTGTTAACTGTACTATCATTCTACCATACAAGTTCAATATCTAAGAGTCATCTTCAATTTTTTTCTCTCCTAGGAAGAGAGCATCACTTTCAATATTGTGCCAATTATACTCTTAACAAAGTCTTTTGAAACTGTCTCTTTCTCTCAGTTTTCATTGTCATTGCCTTGGTTTAGGCTTCCATTGCCTCGCACTTGGACAAGTGCACTGGCTTCCTAACATTTTCCTTGCCTCAAGCCCCCTTCAGGTAATTTTTCCCAAACTGATTTTCTAAGAGCACAGGTTAAATCATGTCATTCCTTCTTTTGTGACCCCTCAGTGTCTATTCCATTTCCAGCACAATTATGGCCCAATCTGCCATCTTCTGCTCTCAATTTCCATCTACAACCTTATCTCTAAAAACGGTCCTTGAATCTAGCCATAGTTTCTGCACTCCATTTCCTCAACATGGCTTTTAATTTTGTAATCCTTGTTTGCTCATGCCTTGTCTCTGTCTCCACATTTAAAATATATACTCATCTATCTAAAGTATTTCAAATGCTTTTATTTCATAATTACATATTCCATGGATTTTTATAGTGTATTGTATACATTTCCTAATATTCATATATCACATTGTGTTATAACTAGTTGTATGTAACTCGAACTCTAAAAGGAAAGAAATCTTGTGTTAGCAAGTATTTCTGAACATCAACTTAGTTTATATCTGCATTTCCAAGTACATAATCCATGTGTTGCACACAAACAGACATGGGAAAACAGGTAGACAAAGATGAAACAAATTAGTTTTGTTTTTGATTTTTTGCAACTCTGTGGTAATTCTGATCAAATATTAGGTGGAAGAGAATATTAAGACTTTTGACTGAAAGGAAATTTATGTACGGTCAGTAATTTTTAAAATTTTAATTAATTAATTAATTAATTTAGGCCACGCTACTCAGCTTGTGGGATCTCAGTTCCCTGACAAGGGACTAAATCCAGGCCATGGCAGTGGAAGTCCTGAATCCTAACCATTAGGGCACCAAGGAACTCCGTTTTTTGTTTGTTTGTTTTTGTTCTTAGTAATATTTTTTGTTGTTCTTAGTAATTTTTAATTATTCAGCTGCTGACACTTGTCAGAACTATGGAATTAGATTTGATCTAAAGATAAATTATTTTAGTCTCACTACATATTTCTTAATTTAGTACCTAAATTTTATCTTTAATTTTTAAAAATAAAAGTTTATCTCAATATGATGCCAATAAGAGTGCCGAATGGAAAGTATTACTGAGCTAGCATTTCTACAATTAGCTTAGGATAGTAAGTGGCCTCTAGTCTTTATTTCAGATTTATGAGGGCAAATGCTTATCACTTGAAATCACTCATTTTGCCTGCCATTCCTCCAGTTTAATTGAAGCAGGCCAACCGATAAAACCATAGATCAAAGGCTCACAAGAGAAAGGGAAAGAAACATAAATCAATAGCTTGCAAATTCTGATATTGTCTTCCAATGAGTAGTTTCATCCTTTCGTCTTAATATGACAACAAACTGTGCAAATCAGTGATTTTTTTCAGTTAGCAATTTAGAAATTATGTATGTTTTTTTATACTATGTTGGTTTTTTCCCAAACAATTTTACACACATGTAAATGACACTGATGTACCTAAAGGTCACTCTTAAGTATTTGTAAATAGGTAATAAAATTATGTTTCTCTAAATCCAAAAGTGGTATGATCAAATAAGAAGCTAGCTAGACTTGGAGCTAGAAGACTATAGCTTGAGTACTTAGTAGCTGTGGGATGCTATGAAGGACTGGCATTCCCAATAGGTTCTTAAAGCAGAGACCTTGTTTCTGAAACCAACATAAACAGAACGGGGAAGGAATCCATTTACTCAACTTTCCTATAAGATAGGACATAAGGGAGGACTTTAGCTGTAGGCACATGAAGCAGATGGGTCAGGGAGCTTCAAATGTTACTTCCTATGTTGCCAATACACACACATACACATCCATAGATGCAGATTTCCATAATACATGCAACTCATTTCACACAGTCAAACTTTCTCTTCTTAAAATTTCACCACAGAGCAGCAGCCATCACAGCATTTTCCCATGATTTTCTTTGCCTTTATCCTGGAATTGTTTTACTTTCAGGAAGGAAACTATGATAATGTAAGATACTGATTTCAAATCCTTAGTTCAGTGGATAGATCAGAAAATGTATAATGAACTAGAGTTTTACCAAAATGGACAGAGCGATCACATAAAAGTGCAAAAGAAAAAATATCTGGTTTGTTATTCACGATTTGAAAGGTACAGATACTGTGTATATGCAGCCTAATATTAATTGAACTTTCTCTACATTTTCTACATTTTTGTAAGATATCATTGAAATTAACTTTGGATTCTCAGATGTTAAGCTTAATAGGTTCATGAAACAAGATATCACCTGGGTAGTTAATGCAATATAACTTCATCAAACAGAGTCGGGCACTAGAAAGTCAAGACCATTAGTGGCTAGATGTGAAGTTCAACTCTCTAGTGGGTATGGCCACACTCTGGTGAACTCAAAGAGGCAATCATGAAATGCTGCTTTCTGGGAGTTACAACCAATACAATATGCAAGACTTGGAAAAACAACATCAAATGTTCAGTGCTGTCCTCAGGCTGACGAAATTTTTCTTAGCTTGCCAAATTTTGTCAGTCTGTTTCCTTCTTATGCCTTATTGTTTTGCAGTTCATCCTAAGTATAGAATATCCATTAAGAAGTCTTGCTACAAATCAGACACTACAGATGATATTTGAACATTTCCACTACCTAGGACTTAAAATGTTAATTTATTCTTGCCCAGGAGCAAATGGACCATCTGGAGCTACTTCCAAACAAAGTCACTAGTGCAGTTTGCCTTCTGAATAGGAATGTGATGGGTGGGCTAGAGGGTAAACCAGTGGCATGTGTGATAGAAAGCAGGCATAGTAGAAAAAAGCAGAGATTTTAGTAACATGCTTCCTGTAAAAAATGGCTGGAACATTCATTAGATTCTTATTTCACTTGCAAATGGCTCTCACCTACCTTAAATAAAAAATTTGAAACTTTGACCTATGACTATTGAACACATCAAATTATTCATCTGTGGTGACGAGGAATCTATTAAAGATACCATGAGGTGGCAATTTGCATCTTTCTCACACCATATGGCTTGTCACCACACCCAAAGTTGGGCACTGGAGTTCAAACCCATTGGAAAAGCTGTAGGCATTAATGATTAGAATTCTGGGATTGCTTATGTTCGTAAAGAGAAGAAAATAAAAGGAGGCATTAATCTAAAAGGTATGAGACATTGTGGATAATGTTAAAAATGAAGATAATTTGCTAACAATTCACAAATCCACATGTTTATTTAAGAGAGAGTACAGTCAATAAGAGGCGTTATTGTTTAAGCAACACATATCAGAAATCTTGGGACCTAGGTTTTGGAATTTCTATACAAACTTATTAAAAAAATAACTTTAAAGCTCAGAGGTAGAGGACAGTCTTTCTGAAACAAGAAAGAAGCTCCTTTACAGCTCCACTCCCACCCCTTTCAGTGTGTTGATGTCACAGAATTACACCTTTATAGACTGTGCTTGCAACAATATAAACTAATAATCTTTTAAATGCATTAGTCTCTTAAAGTATGTAGAAAACCAGATTCGGAGTTACCAACCAAGGTTATAGTAATAGTGTTTACACTAATAATTATTCTTTTTTTTTCTTTAAAGGTATTAGACTCTGAAACCAGGGAGGGAACAAAAAGTGCAGTTACAAACCAGTGTTACAATAATACTACCTTCTGTAATTGCCCATGTGTTTACCTTTATTGAGATCTTTACTTTTCCATACAGCTTCAATTTACTGTCTAGTGTACTTTCACCTCTCCTTGCAGGACTCCCTTGAGCATTTCTTGCAAGGCAGGTGGAATGTGCATGAACACCCTCAGTTTTTGTTTATCTCTAAATGTCTTAATTTCTCCCTCACTTTTGAAAGAGAGCATTGCTGGATATATAATTTTTGGTTGACAGTTTTTTGTTTTTGTTTCTGTTTTTTTCCCTTTTAGCGCTTTGAATATATTGACTCACTGTCTTCTGGCTTCCAAAGTTTCTGATGAAAAATCTGTTGATAATCTTATTGAGGATCCTTTCTATGTGACAATTTGCTTCTTTTCTGCTGCTTTCATGGTTTTCACTTTGTCTTTTGAAAGCCTGATTATAATGTGTCTCGTGGTGGATCTCCTTGAGTTTATCTTGGAGTTTGTTGAGCTTCTTGGATGTTTTATTTGTGTCGCTCATCAAATATGGCAAGTCTTCAGCCAATATATCTTCAGATATTCTCTCTGCCCACTCCCTCCTTCTGGAACATCCACAATGCATATTGTTGCTGCTCTTGACGGTGTCCCATTGGTCTCTTAGGCTCTGGTTTTTTTCTTCAATATTTTTTCTTTATGTTCCTCAAACAATAATTCCAAATATTCTATCTTCAAGTTCACTGATTCTTTCCTCTGCCTGATCAAATGTGCCTCTGAATTCCCCTAGTAAGATTTTTATTTCAATTATACTTTACTGCTCCAGAATTTCTTTTTGCTTTCTTTTTTTAAGCTTTCTAGCTCTTTATTGATGTTTCCATTTTATTCATACAATGTTTTCTTGACTTTCTCCCCATCTTCCTTTAGTTCTTTGAGTATCTTTAAAACAACTGGTTTAAAATCTTTGTCTAGTATATCTGCCATTAGGTCTTTTTCACAGACAGTTTCTATTAATTTATTTGTTTTTTTTGAATAGACCATATTTCCTGTTTTCTTGTATACTTTGTGATTTTTTTTGTTTGACATTTACATCTAATAATATAGTAACTCTGGAAATCAGATTCTACCTCTTTCTTAGGGTTTGCTGGATTTTGTTATTATTTTGTTGTTTTTGTTTGATTTTTGTAGGCTCTCTTCTCAGTTCTTTTCTGAGCCTTCCCCTAGTCATGTATGGTCATTCTCTGATTTTCTCTGTATATGCAGCTGCTTTTGAATGTCCTAGTCTTTAATGTCTGGCTTCTAAAAGAGGAAAAATCAAAGAAATTGTGTAGGAGGGGAGAGCACTGGCCCTTTAAATCCCCTGGAAGCCACTTCATCTCAAGGGGAGGGGTGCTTGTGAAAATGGGAGAGGTGCAACAATAATGGCTGCCTGCCTCTTTGTCCCTCTGTGATCAGAAGCAGAAATGAGTAACAGAGCAGAGCTTCCTGATATTTAAAGGACAGGGTCATTTCTGCCCACGTTGGCTCCCACAAGCTATGTGCAAGCTGCTCTAGGAACACACGCACAGTTGCCTGCCTGTCATGTGGCTGAGGGTGGAGAGTGGTAGCTGTTACTTCGCTAAGAGATAAAATTGACCAAAATTAACACAGTTTACCAGCAAAGCCTCTCTCTGGAAGTTGCAAGCCTTCTACAGACTCCAGAGTTCCAAAGTAGTTATATTAGACAGATTCTGCCAGTGAAGTTGTTGTCTAGGTGGGGAGACAGATTCCTGGTGCTAACTACTTTACCTTCTTCCCATAATCCTCTCTAGTTTCCTCACTTTTTAAGTTATGTGTATATACATCTATCTGTGTAATAAAGAGTTATAGATGGTATTCTACATGATTAAAAATAATTGAGAATGACTTCATCTTTTCTTTTTTAATATATTGAAGGCAGCTATTAAAAGTCAAATGTAAGGGGACTTCCCTGGTGGCGCAGTGGTTAAGAATCTGCCTGCCAATGCAGGGGACATGGGTTCGAGCCCTTGTCCGGGAATATCCCGCATGCCACGGAGCAACTAAGCCCGTGTGCCACAACTACTGAGCCTGTGCTCTAGAGCCCATGAGCCACAACTACTGAGCCTGTGTGCCACAACTACCAAAGCCCGTGTGCCTAGAGCTCGTCCATGCTCCACAACAAGAGAAGCCACCGTAATGAGACGCCCGCGTACCAGAACAAAGAGTAGCCCCCACTTGCCACAAGTAGAGAAAGCCCGTGTGCAGCAACAAAGACCCAAAGCAGCCAAAAAAAAAAAGTCAAATGTAAGAGAATAAAGTGGTAAAATTTCATTAACTGATAGTATCACTTAAATTTGGTTATCAGTTTAACAACAATGCTCATACACTGTGAGCTGCCAAGGTGAATGTCATTAGAGATCAATAGTAAATAATGTCTGTTGCCAGGCCTCCTATTTATTACAGCGTAACTGTAGAAACTGGACTCTTAAAAGGAGAAATAATAACTTAGAGTTGTTGTGCTAAGTGTTCACTGACTAACACAGGGTTCAAAACTGAGATAGATTTCAGAAGGCAGAGTATTAGGAGAGGAGTTTTTGAGGAGAGTGGTACTTGGCCCAGGTCTTAAAGGAAGTAATGAGGAGAGAGCATAGTGCAAACAACATTCAAAGTACATCACCAGTGTATAAAGAATGGCATGATTAGTTTGTTTCTAGCATCCTTTCTTTCCTCCAAACAAACCAGAGTGTATTATATTTTTCTCTTTTACCCCCAAATGAGTATCTTTTATATGTCATTTCCCTAAGATCCTTAAATATGAATGACTAGCTAATCTTGAACTACAGAGTATTATTAACACAATAGAAGCTTGAAGTTGAATCAGAATTTGGCTGCATTTTGCCTGTGTCATCATAAGCAAAGTTGCTCAAGGAAAAAAACTAACACAGTTGCATCTGCCCCATGTGTTCATTTGAACATTAAATGTGGTAATGCACCTAAGCTGCTTGGCCTGGCATCTCCTATGTACATATATCACATATGAGCATGGCACTTTCTGGAATTTTGACAGGGAGAAACGTTCCTCTCTAATAGTGCTCCTGGGAGATAAAATATTAAAGACATACTCCTATCTTATATTCATGTATTTGAATTACTCTCTTTTTGAGCATGGCATAGTGGATTAGCCAGGCCATAAGGACCTGTCCAAAAAGAAGGTCTGCTTCCCACAGTTCCAGACTATGATAAAAAATCAAAAGATGTAAGAAACCAAGTCAGATGGGAAACTTGTGAACTACAGAGGGAAGACGTAGCCATTAAAAACTTTTCAGTGGCTCCAAGGATGGTAAGGATAAAGAAATGAGAGAATAAAACTGTGGACCAGGAACTCAGTAAAGCAGGTAAGAACAGAACTTAGAAATCAGCATTCTCTTCACACTTTTTATGCTATAGAAGGGCCAGCTGTGTTGAAAATGATAGGGATAAAGGGATATTTACTAAAAATAAATGTAATTAAAGAATATAGCATATAGTGAAATAAAGATAGCAACTAGTTTGAAAACCATAACTCTCTGTGACAGTCAAATGCTAAATGATAGCAGTATCTCCCCCTGTCTATACCTCAAAGCATGAGGCATGCTCTATGGCTCATCAGTCTAACCTGAAGCACCTTTCAGAATTCTAGAATGTGCTATTAATTATGTTACTTGTGTCACAGCCTCTACTCATTCCTCAGAGCTTTCTAGCAAAGAAAAAGGGAATTCCTACTTACAAATGACGCATTTCCCTACTGGTCACCATACTGGTCACCATCTTTTATTTCTTTCCCTTTTTATGCCCTGAATTGTTCTTTGTAGGTTATATAGTTGCTTTCTCCTCATTTGGGGGCCTTCTCTTTCCATTCAGACCTCTGGCATATTTCCTTCTAGAGAATATTCTTCTGTTATAGATATTAGAGATATAGATATGTTAGGTTATTCACAATAGAATATTTACAAAATGTTCCTTCTTGCTTCTCTTCCCTGCTTCCTCCTTCTTATTTTTCTTATGTGTAAATGGAGTGAATGGATGAAGAAAATCTCAGAGAGGCTGTTAAGAAAATTCTTTTTCTCTGTAGCAGAGAATAGCGATCCATATGAAAGGTACCAAATTTTATATGCCTGATACAATAGTTTTTCACCTATCATCGTGTTTGATATTGGAAAGATTCTTAAAATATTATGAGAATATAATTATACAATAGGTTTGTGGGGCAGCCAATACCACATAAGCCACATATCATCAGCAGTTTAATTTTCAGGTAAAACATTGGATTTTGTTATCTAGAATACCCAGTACATTTAAATGATCCTATTTTCCAATACAGGGAGGTAGTTAGAAGTAAAGGTTAACCATGGCAATTAAAAATATAGATTTTAGAGTCATAGGTCATAATCAAAGTTCTGTGATTTACTGATGTTGTGATATTGAACAGATTAATTAACCTCCTTTAAGCTTTAGATTCTTTAGATTTGTGTATGTCAGGAAAATAGTTTTAAGATATTAGGGGGAAAGAAATAGAATATTTATTTCCTGCTTTCCTTTTCCACAATCTGAGCAAAGAGTTCTCAGTTCATTGCTTTAGGGAGGAGGGAAGGAACAGGGGAGAAGGCAGAAAACTCTTCCAGTCTCTTCCTTCTTTGGTTTTCAACAGCTTAACCTACTAAGGAGAGTAAGCTCTGTGGCTCTGAGACTAAAACATGCAGATAAGAGTATGATTGTAAGTAGAAAGAAAGACGAAAGAGTGACGTTTAAGAAGGATTTGAGGGACTTATCTACGCTGAAGACCAGGGCCCTACCTTCCACCCTTATCCCTCAGGCTGGTGGTTGAGGTTGGGTATGGATAACTAGGGAGGAAAAAGCTGAGAGAGAAACGATTTTATAAAAATGTCCAGACAGATTAAGGGCTAGAAATTTACCATGCATGTAGAAACAACCAGGAAAATATCAACAACCTTTGATCAGGAATTGAGTGAAACCAAATTCCACAGACGGTTCAGTCTTCTCCAAACAATCATAGCAAGCTATCCGTCACAACAGTGACCTGTGGCCTCAGGAGCCAGCACCTTGCCTGCAATACTCAACACAGTGGTACCAGTCCTACCTTGGGATTCTGTGAGAGAGGATTGCCTGTGTGGATTCAGTCAGATTAAGTCATCTAGAGACAGATTAAGGTACTGATGCAGCAATCGACCCCAAAGTATATCCTGGGCTATTGTATGTGATGGGAGGAGCAGGGGAAATGCTTTATCTCCAAGGGGTTTAGGCTATGGGAGTAGAGCTGTAACATACCAGCCTCATTAGGATTATTATTAGGATTACGTTATACTGAGAGACAGAAAAAGTGACTGTAGACATAAGCCAACATCCATACATAGTGAAAAAATATTGTGTCAAATATATATTCAATAAATGGCATTTTTCTTTAATAAATTGACTTCGCCATCGTCATCATCACAATCATCACAGATAAGAATGCCAAAGCCTACAAAGGAGGAAAATCACTTTTCCAACAGCACATATCGTATCAGAATGCACTGGAGAAGTACTGAGTGGTGAGGATAAAGATCCCTGAGCTGGGGTATCAGGATACCAAAGTCCTGACGTACTGCAGTTAATTGCCCGAGAAATTATAAGGTTCGGCTTGATAAAGTTTGGGTGCACAGCCTTCACATTGAAAACAAAGACAAATCTCTCAAAATACAATCAGTTCTGCTTTGTATTTGTTTTATGTATTTATTTTTTTGATTATCAGAACATTTAGCCATCATACCTGATAAATGCCAACATCTGCTACTCTGTATTTAATTTTCCTAAAAGGAAAAGCTCATCTGTGTGCCAGTGTGTCAGAAACGAGAGTACTGAACGTGTGAGTTTGGAGGGCAAAGCTGACCTTTGTTTCTCTGGCCAGGAGAACCTCTTTGATTGTATATCAGCCTATGATGGCATATGGACCAGCTTGGGGCTCCAGCTGGATTCTCATGAATTTAACCAGCTGGCTGGTACCAAGTCTCACCGAGAGACTGAGATAATAAATACCAACGTGCTCCTCACCCAACTCTAAATTATCTACATTGGGCACAGTATAGCCACAGTGGGCATTGATTGTTCATGCTCACCTGGAACATTTTTATACCCTATTTTGCATGTTTTGAAGTCTACACAGGCTTCCAGTGTAGAAAAATAAATAAAATGTCCAGCTTCCCCTATAGCTAGAATGTGGACATACAAGTTGGGTTCTGCCAACCAGTGATGGCAGAGGCAGCTTGATTCTGTGGTCTATGTTATTGGTGGAAGCTTCCAGACTGCTGCAGAGGCACAAGGTTATCAGTCAGTGATGACAGCAGCTCTGTAACAAGTTAAATGTAAAGTGTGGTCTGGGACACAGAGAACAGACCTGTGGTTGCCAAGGGGGAGGGGGTTGGGGGAGGCATGGACTGGGAGTTGGGTAGCAGATGTAAGCTATCATATATAGGATGGATAAACTACGAGGTTCTACTGTATAGCGCAGAGAACTGTATTCAATGTCCCTTGATAAATCATAATGGAAACAAATATTTTAAAATAATGTATATATATGTATAACTGAATTACTTTTCTGTACAGCAGAAATTAACACAACATTGTAAATCAATTATACTTCAATTAAAAAACAACAACAACAAAAATAAAGTGCGGTCTGGAAGTTGCTTCTATTAACTTAGCTTCCAGCAAATGCTTGCAGCCTCCCAAAGATTCTGTGCAATACTCAGTAGTTGTGTTAAATCTCTCCCTGCTTGCACATGTTAGAGTAGATTCTTCTATCTACAAAGAAAATACTATATATTTCCAGAAAAAAAATATATTTTCTGGAAGTATATAGTAGGGTAGTGATAAAGAGCTCTATGAACCTTGGACTTTTGAGCTGAATATTTCACTTTCGTAAAAGGGTAAGGGACAGAATATGAGCTTCTGAAGAGAGAGAGAGAGAGAGAGAGAGGGAGAAAGAGAAAGAGAGAGAGAAAGAGAAAGAGAGAGAGAGAGAAAGAGAGAGAGAGAGAAAGAGAGAGAGAGAAAGAGAAAGAGAGAAAGAGAGAGAGAAAGAGAGAAAGAGAGAAAGAGAGAAAGAGAGAGAGAGAAAGAGAGAGAGAGAGAGAAAGAGAAAGAGAAAGAGAGAAAGAGAGAAAGAGAGAAAGAGAGAAAGAGAGAGAATCTCTATCTTTCAGTTCTGTTTACCCTCTCAAACCTGACGAAGTTATGAGACCCCCACCTGGACAGAGCTTACTTGTACCCTCACAATTTAGCAACCTCAGCAGGGAAATATCCTTCCCAGTAGTTCTACCAATGGTACCAAGTTGCCTTCTTTTGGTCTTACCAGCTTCCCATGCCTACCTACTTCTGAACCAATTCACTGTGGTCAGGGGATTGTAAAGATCTCAATGGACAGAACTGAGACAAAAATTCACACAAATCACAAAATTACACAAATTAAGGGTGGATAAGCAGTTGTCTCCTAAGAAAAATTAGAGTTTTATTCCCTGAATAAGAGGAACTTGGTGCTGAGCAGATTCAAACAACTGATTGATTCTAGGTGTAAGAGGATGCTCTCTGCTTCCATCTTTCTGTAGCCATGATGTAACCAGGGGTGAACCTGATCTCTCTGAGTATATTTTCTAAAATGGTGCTCTTTCAACAATTATTAAGATACTATGTTAGATAGACGATTTTTAATCTCTGATAAAATAATATTAGATAAAGCACTTTGAAAGCAAGTCTGTGAGGCTCATAGAGAAGATGGTCAAAGGATGACACTTTTCACAGGACATCTGCCTGATTATCAGAAATGCTAGCACCCTCTCCATGCTCCTCAGGTTTTAGACATTAAACCAAGACTCCCTTTTTTCACTTTTCTTCTGTGAGTACCCTAAACCCATTCCTCTCCACCATGAAAATGCGTGCCTATGGAAACAATGCTGTTTAGTAGGAATAGGTCTATTTAAAAATAACTGTAATTAGTACTAATTACCCTCCCCCTAGGCTCACAATGTTAAAGAGAGATTATTATTGTTATTAGTAGTATTTTATGACTGCCAGAAAAGACTGAGAGATCAAATTTACTCAAGAGGTCTTTATGCCTAGAAGTTAAAGCCTGAATGTATTAGACATGTATATCTGTACAAATGCATTTATGCTGACGTACGCAGAATGACAGATTCACACTCACACTTGTATGGTTGCATATATGGACCTAGATGTACTTTTCAATCAATACTTTTTTCAATAATTATTTCTTAATTATTCAGAAGGAGAGGAGCTACACCAGGTTCCACGGCAGGTAATCCAACTAACTTATGACACCAGAACACTTACTCTAATTTACACTTTACAAAGAAGCCTAAATATATCTTCCCCTGAGCTGAAACAGTAATTCAGCTTGTGCTCACTGTGGAACTGAAGGTGACATTTTCTTTCTGAGGTTAGAAATTATGCCTAATATATGCAATGTTTCTCTTTTGTAATGCTAATTAAAACAGAGACTGAAGGAGACAACCGATTTGTGTTATTTATGCTGAACTACCTGCACCTCCCTTCATTTTCATCAAAACAAAATACCAAACCACCTTTGGTTTGCACAGAGGTTTACCGTTTTCCCCTCCATTTTTATATGTAACACTTAAAAAAGAAATATTTGAATGTGATGTTAATTGAATGTTAATCATCAGGTTTAGTCTAGCACCTTATAGATACAGTGGTGTATAGATATACACCACTGTGGTTTAGATACTCAATGAAATTTTAGATGGTGAACCTAAATGTCTGCCTATTTAATGCTTAAAATGAGGACTTTATGGTCCCTTAGATGATGTAATGGAAACAGCCCTGGCTTGGGAGAAAAAAGATGTGGCCATGGTGATACTTGTTTTTTGGTTAAACCAGAAGCTTGGACCAGGATGTGATTACGTCCTCTATCTTTAAACTGAGGATTTATTAATATGTTATTGTTATTTTCTTTTTAGAAAGCATGGAATGAGCAAGTAATTTCCTTCTGGGTTGTTCCAGAGAGTTTGAGTTGAAATGGTGTCATAAAGGAAGCACTACGGCACCTAGGCTTCTGCCACTCATGTTACAGAAGGCTCCAATTTCTTTCCTGATAAAGGGAGTAGAATAAACAGTTATCCCCCTGTAACAGCAGTACAGGCAGAACCAGCCAGGCCCAGCATCCACAGAGGGCTGTGCAACCACTGAGGAGACACAATGATTTCACTCCACCTATGGCACAGTGAAGGGGGATTTGCTTCACAGTATTTTGATGAAAAAGATGCTCAACTTGCAGGAGACATTTGTTTTAAACATTTATTTTAGTAAATAAATGTCTAAAGTAAAATTAGATATTTATTGACCAAAATTAACTCACTTAAACTAGTTGTTTTAGTGTTTGCTCAAATTTTTTACTTATCTCCCTGCACTTCCCAACATCAGGATAGAGAGTGGGGGACTTTATGGACTGGACCAGTGATATCCTGGGGACCTAAGCAGAGTATCTAGTGTCCATCAAAATCGTACAGTACAATCAAAATCCATCAGCAGAGGTAACATCCCAAGTGGTTCCTAGGTCAGCAGAAGCAATAGCGGTTGTAGCATCAGTGGTGGTGGTGATGACAGTAGTGGTAAAATGAGTAACAGTACGATCACTAGTAGCAGTAGCTAACATCCATGGGAGGGAGGTATACATAAGTCGCATCAGGCACCAAATTGAGTATTTTACATGGATTATTCCATTTACGCCTTACTCTAACTATGATACAGATACTATTATGCCCATTTAACAGATATGGTATCTGAACCTTAAAAGCGTTAAATACTTTTACAAGGCTGTACAGCTATTTAGACACATAACCAATATCTGAACTGCTGTGAAATGGCACAAAGATTTTTTCAGCGGTAAGGGGTGCATTAAGAAGACTGAGGCAAAAAGTGTAACTAATTCAACAAATTCAAGAGGTACTAAGGAGAGTAACTGCTTGAGGCAGTCTGAGAAGATAAAATTAAAAATGAACTGGGTGACTTTTCACACCTAAGTGCAGCCATGCACTGTTTGTAGCCTGGCACAGGCTGGGGACAGTTAGAAAGAATCAACACAAAGCAAATGGAAAGACTGGCACCCCAGCACACACCCGTGCAGGAAACATCCAGTGTTTGAGACAAAGTCAAGCATTAGTCTTTGGACAAGTAAATGAGAGTATTGATTGGTCTGAATTACAGGATGTTTTTCTAGTGACATATTCATAGAAGTCTTCCCAGATTATAGCAATTCTCCGTCTCTCTTACCAGTTTCCTTCATCTCCTTAGATGAGTCCCCTGAGTCATACTGTGTATTAAATCCCCCCACACAAGCTCTAGACGCAATTTATATACTCACCTCTGATCCAAGCTGATTTTCTAACTACAAATTTGGAATTGGAGCTATGAAATATCATTAGAATCTAGATTCTCATGGACAGTAAAAATTCAGGTTTTCTTTTTGGGATATTCTTTCTTGTGGACTGAATAGCACAGAGCTGGAGGAAATTTCATATGATTTCCAATTTATGTTTCTTATCCTGTCTATATTCCTGCTTCTGAATTCCATAAGCTATCTTAATACTAACACCTGGATTTAAAAAGTAGCCAGAGGAGAGGGGGAAGATGGCGGAAGAGTAAGACGCGGAGATCACCTTCCTCCCCACAGATACATCAGAAATACATCTACACGTGGAACAACTCCTACAGAACACCTACTGAACGCTGGCAGAAGACCTCAGACCTCCCAAAAGGCAAGAAACTCCCCACGTACTGGGGAAGGGCAAAAGAAAAAAGAATAAACAGAGACAAAAGAATAGGGATGGGACCTGCACCAGTGGGAGGGAGCTGTGAAGGAGGAAAGGTTTCCACACACTAGGAAGGCCCTTCGTGGGCGGAGACTGCCGGTGGTGGAGCGGGGAAGATTCGGAGCCGCGGAGGAGAGTGCAGTCACAGGGGTGCGGAGGGCAAAGCGGAGAGATACCCGCACAGAGGATCAGTGTCCACCGGCACTCACCAGCCCGAGAGGCTTGTCGGCTCACCCGCCGGGGCGGGCGGGGCTGGGAGCTGAGGCTCCGGCTTCGGTCGGAGCGCAGGGAGAGGACTGGGGTTGGCGGCGTGAACACAGCCTGAAGGGGTTGGTGCACCACAGCTAGCTGGGAGGGAGTCCGGAAGAAAGTCTGGAGCTGCTGAAGAGGCAAGAGACTTTTTCTTGCCTCTTGTTTCCTGGTGCGTGAGGAGAAGGGATTAAGAGCACTGCTTAAAGGAGCTCCAGAGAAGGGGGCGAGCTGTGGCTAACAGCATGGACCCCGGAGACGGGCATGAGACGCTAAGGCTGCTGCTGCTTCACCAAGAAGCCTGTGTGTGAGCACAGGTCACTCTCCACACCTCCCTTCCGGGGAGCCTGTGCAGCCCGTCACTGCCACGGTCCTGGGACCCAGGGACAACCTCCCCGGGAGAATGCACGGCGCGCCTCAGGCTAGTGCAACGTCACGCCGGCCTCTGCCGCTGCAGGCGCGCCCCGCATCCATGCCCCTCTGTCTCCCCGGCTTGAGTAAGCCAGAGCCCCCCAATCAGGGGCTCCTTTAACCCCGTCCTGTCTGAGCAAAGAACAGACGCCCTCCAGCGACCTACACGCAGAGGCGGGGCCAAATCCAAAGCTGAGCCCCGGGAGCTTTGAAAACAAAGAAGAGAAAGGGAAATCTCTCCCAGCAGCCTCAGGAGCAGCAGATTAAATCTCCACAGTCAACTTGATGTACCCTGCATCTGTGGAATACCAGAATAGACAACGAATCATCCCAAATTGAGGAGGTGGACTTTGAGAGCAAGATTTATTATTTTTTCCCCTTTTCCTCTTTTTGTGAATGTGTATGTATGTGTATGCTTCTATGTGAGATTTTGTCTGTATAGCTTTGCTTTCACCATTTGTCCTAGGGTTCTATCCATCCTTTTTTTTTTTGTATTTTTTTGTTTTTTACTTTTAAAAAAAATTCTTAATAATTATTTTTAATTTTAATAACTTTATTTTTCTTACTTTATTTTATTTTATCTTATTTCCCTTTTTCTTTCTCTCTTTCTTCCCTCCCTCCCTTCTTCCTTCCTTCCTTCCTTCCTTTCTCTCTCTCTCCCTCCCTCCCTCTCTCTCTCTCTTTCTTTCTTTCTTTCTTCTCCCTTTTATTCTGAGCCATGTGGATGAAAGGCTCTTGGTGCTACAGCCAGGAGTCAGTGCTGTGCCTCTGAGGTGGGAGACCCAACTTCAGGACACTGCTCCACAAGAGACCTTCCGTCTCCACGTAATATCAAACTGCAAAAATTTCCCAGAGATCGCCATCTCAACACCCAGCTTCACTCAACGACCAGCAAGCTACAGTGCTGGAAACCCTATGCCAAACAACTAGCAAGACAGGAACACAACCCCAACCATTAGCAGAGAGGCTGCCTAAAATCATAATAAGTCCACAGACACCCCAAAACACACTACCAGACGTGGACCTGCCCACCAGATAGACAAGATCCAGCCTCATCCACCAGAACACAGGCACTAGTCCCCTCCACCAGGAAGCCTACACAACCCACTGAATCAACTTTAGCCACTGGGGACAGACACCACAAACAACGGGAACTACGAACCTGCAGCCTGCAAAAAGGAAACCCCAAACACAGTAAGATAAGTAAAATGAAAAGACAGAAAAACACACAACAGATGAAGGAGCAAGATAAAAACCCACCAGACCTAACAAATGAAGACGAAATAGGCAGTCTACCTGAAAAAGAATTCAGAATAATGACAGTAAAGATGACCCAAAATCTTGGAAATAGAATAGAGGAAATGCAAGAAACATTTAACAAGGACCTACAAGAACTAAAGATGAAACAAGCAATGATGAACAAAACAATAAATGAAATTAAAAATACTCTAGAAGGGATCAATAGCAGAATAACTGAGGCAGAAGAAAGGATAAGTGACCTGGAAGATAAAATAGTGGAAATAACTACTGCAGAACAGAATAAAGAAAAAAGAATGAAAAGAACTGAGGACAGTCTCAGAGACCTCTGGGACAACATTAAACACACCAACATTCGAATTATAGGGGTTCCAGAAGAAGAAGAGAAAAAGAAAGGACTAAGAAAATATTTGAAGAGATTATAGTTGAACACTTCCCTAATATGGGAGGGGAAATAGTTAATCAAGTCCAGAAAGCACAGAGAGTCCCACACAGGATAAATCCAAGGAGAAACACGCCAAGACACATATTAATCAAACTGTCAAAAATTAAATACAAAGAAAACATACTAAAAGCAGCAAGAGAAAAACAACAAATGACACATAAGGGAATCCCCATAAGGTTAACAGCTGATCTTTCAGCAGAAACTGTGCAAGCCAGAAGGGACTGGCCAGACATATTTAAAGTGATGAAGGAAAAACACCTAAACCAAGATTACTCTACCCAGCAAGGATCTCATTCAGATATGATGGAGAAATTAAAACCTTTACAGACAAGCAAAAGCTGAGAGAGTTCAGCACCACCAAACCAGCTTTACAACAAATGGTAAAGGGTCTTCTCTAGGCAAGAAACACAAGAAAAGGAAAAGACCTACAATAACAAACCCAAAACAATTAAGAAAATGGTAATAGGAACATACCTATTGATAATTACCTTATATGTAAATGGATTAAATGCTCCAATCCCACCAAAAGAAATAGACTGACTGAATGGATACAAAATCAAGACCCATATATATGCTGTCTACAAAAGACCCACTTAGACCTAGAGACACATACAGACTGAAAGTGAGGGGATGGAAAAAGATATTCCATGCAAATGGAAATCAAAAGAAAGCTGGAGTAGCAATTCTCATATCTGACAAAATAGACGTAAAAATAAAGACTATTATAATAGACAAGGACACTACATAATGATCAAGGGATCAATCCAAGAAGAAGATATAACAATTGTAAATATTTATGCACCCAACATAGGAGCAACTCAATACATAAGGCAAATACTAACATCCATGAAAGGGGAAATTGACAGTAACACAATCATAGCAGGGGACTGTAACACCCCACTTTCACCAATGGACAGATCATCCAAAATGAAAATAAATAAGGAAACACAAGCTTTAAATGATATATAAACAAGATGGACTTAATTGATATTTATAGGACATTCCATCCAAAAACAACAGAATACAACTTTTTCTCTAGTGCTCATGGAACATTCTCCAGGACAGATCATATCTTGGGTCACAAATCAAGCCTTGGTAAATTTAAGAAAATTGAAATTGTACCAAGTATCTTTTCCCACCACAATGGTATGAGACTAGATATCAATTACAGGAAAAGATCTGTAAAAAATACAAACACATGGAGGCTAAACAATACACTACTTAAAAACGAAGTGGGGTTTCCCTGGTGGAGCAGTGGTGGAGAGTCCACCTGCTGATGCAGGGGATGCGGATTCGCGCCCCGGTCCAGGATGATCCCACGTGCCGCAGAGCATTTGGGCCTGTGAGCCATGGCCGCTGAGCCTGCACGCCCAGAGCCTGTGCTCCGCAAAGGGAGAGGCCACAGCAGTGAGAGGCCCACATACCGCAAAAAAACAAAAAACGAAGTGATCACTGAAGAAATCAAAGAGGAAATCAAAAAATACCTAGAAACAAATGACAATGGAGACATGACGACCCAAAACCTATGGGATGCAGCAAAAGCAGTTCTAAGAGGGAAGTTTATAGCATTACAATCCTACCTTAAGCAACAGGAAACATCTCGAATAAACAACCTAACCTTGCACCTAAAGCAATTAGAGAAAGAAGAACAAAAAAACCCCAAAGTTAGCAGAAGAAATCACAAAGATCAGATCAGAAATAAATGAAAAAGAAATGAAAGAAACGATAGCAAAGATCAATAAAACTAAAAGCTGGTTCTTTGAGAAGATAAACAAAATCGATAAACCATTAGGCAGACTCATCAGGAAAAAAAAGGGAGAAGACTCAAATCAATAGAATTAGAAATGAAAAAGGAGAAGTAACAACGGACACTGCAGAAATACAATAGATCATGAGAGATTACTACAAGCAACTCTATGCCAGTAAAATGGACAAACTGGAAGAAACGACAAATTCTTAGAAATGCATAACCTTCCAAGATTGAACCAGGAAGAAACAGAAAATATGAACAGACCAATCACAAGCACTGAAATTGAAAATGAGATTAAAACTCTTCCAACAGGGGCTTCCCTGGTGGCACAGTGGTTGAGAGTCCGCTTGCTGATGCAAGGGACATGGGTTCGTGCCCCGGTCCAGGAAGATCCCACATGCCGTGGAGCAACTGGGCCCGTGAGCCATGGCCGCTGAGCCTGTGCATCCAGACCCTGTGCTCCGCAGCGGGAGAGGCCACAACAGTGAGCCGCCCGCGTATCGCAAAAACAAACAAACAAACAAAATCTTCCAACAAACAAAGTCCAGGACCAGATGGCTTCACAGGCGAATTCTATCAACCATTTAGAGAAGAGCTAACACCTATCCTTCTCAAACTCTTCCAAAATATAGCAGATGGAGGAACACTCCCAAACTCATTCTACGAGGCCACCATCACCCTGATACCAAAACCAGACAAGGATGTCACAAAGAAAACTACAGGCCAATATCACTGATGAACATAGATGCAAAAATCCTCAACAAAATACTAGCAAACAGAATCCAACAGCACATTAAGAGGATCATACACCATGATCAAGTGGGATTTATTCCAGGAATGCAAGGATTCTTCAATATACACAAATCAATCAATGTGATACACCATATTAACAAACTGAAGGAGAAAAACCATATGGTCATCTCAATAGATGCACAGAAAGCTTTCAACAAAATTCAACACCCATTTATGATAAAAACCCTTCAGAAAGTAGGCATAGAGGGAACTTTCCTCAACATAATAAAGGCCAAAAGTGAGAAACCCAAGCCCACATTGTCCTCAATGGTGAAAAACTGAAAGCAGTTCCACTAAGATGAGGAACGAGACAAGGTTGCCCATTCTCACCACTATTATTCAACATAGTTTTGGAAGTTTTAGCCACAGCAATCAGAGAAGAAAAAGAAATAAAAGGAATCCAAATTGGAAAAGAAGAAGTAAAGCTGTCACTGTTTGCAGGTGACATGATACTATATATAGAGAATCCTAAAGATGCTACCAGAAAACTACTAGAGCTAATCAATGAATTTGGTAAAGTAGCAGGATACAAGATTAATGCACAGAAATCTCTTGCATTCCTATATACTAATGATGAAAAATCTGAAAGTGAAATTAAGAAAACACTCCCATTTAGCACTGCAAGATAAAGAATAAAATATCCAGGAATAAACCAACCTAAGGAGACAAGAGACCTGTATGCAGAAAATTATAAGACATTGATGAAAGAAATTAAAGAAGATACAAATAGATGGAGAGATTATACCATGTTCTTGGACTGGAAGAATCAACATTGTGAAAATGACTCTACTACCCAAAGCAATCTACAGATTCAATGCAATCCCTATCAAACTACCAATGGCATTTTTCACAGAACTAGAACAAAAAATTTCACAATTTGTATGGAAACACAAAAGACCCCGAATAGCCAAAGCAAGCTTGAGAAAGAAAAATGGAGCTGGTGGAATCAGGCTCCCTGACTTCAGACTATACTACAAAGCCACAGTAACCAAGACAGTATGGTACTGGCAGAAAAACAGAAATATAGATAATGGAACAGGATAGAAATCCCAGAGATAAACCCACACACATATGGTCACCTTATCTTTGATAAAGGAGGCAGGAATGTACAGTGGAGAAAGGACAGCCTCTTCAATAAGTGGTGCTGGGAAAACTGGACAGCTACATGTTAAAGAATGAAATTAGAACACTCCCTAACACCATACATAAAAATAAACTCAAAATGGATTAAAGACCTAAATGTAAGGCCAGAAACTATCAAACTCTTAGAGGAAAACATAGGCAGAATACTCTATGACATAAATCACAGCAAGATCCTTTTTGACCCACCTCCTAGAGAAATGGAAATAAAAACAAAAATAAACAAATGGCACCTAATGAAACTTAAAAGCTTTTGCACAGCAAAGGAAACCATAAACAAGACCAAAAGACAACCCTCAGAATGGGAGAAAATATTTGCAAATGAAGCAACTGACAAAGGATTAATCTCCAAAATATACAAGCAGCTCATGCAGCTCTATATCAAAAAAACAAACAACCCAATCCAAAAATGGGCAGAAGATCTAAATAGACATTTCTCCAAAGGAATATACAGAGTGTCAACAAACACATGAAAGAATGCTCAACATCATTAATCATTAGAGAAATGCAAATGAAAACTACAATGAGATATCATCTCACACCAGTCAGAATGGCCATCATCAAAAAATCTACAAACAATAAATGCTGGAGAGGGTGTGGAGAAAAGGGAACCCTCTTGCACTGCTCGTGGGAATGTAAATTGGTACAGCCACTAAGGAGAACAGTATGGAGGTTCCTTAAAAAACTAAAAATAGAACTACCATATGACCCAGCAATCCCACTACTGGGCATATACCCTGAGAAAACCATAATTCAAAAATAGTCATGTACCAAAATGTTCATTGCAGCTCTATTTACAACAGCCAGGACATGGAAGCAACCTAAGTGTCCATCATCGGAATAATGGATAAAGATGTGGCACATATATATAATGGAACATTACTCAGCCTTAAAAAGAAACGAAATTGAGTTATTTGTAGTGAGGTGGATGGACCTAGAGTCTGTCATACAGAGTGAAGTAAGTCAGAAAGAGAAAGACAATAACGTATGCTAACGCATATATATGGAATCTAAGAAAAAAAATGTCATGAAGAACCTAGGGGTAAGACGGGAATAAAGACACAGACCTACTAGAGAATGGACTTGAGGATATGGGGAGGGGGAAGGGTACGCTGTGACAAAGTGAGAGAGTGGCATGGACATATATACACTACCAAATGTAAAACAGATAGCTAGTGGGAAGCAGCCGCATGGCACAGGGAGATCAGCTCGGTGCTTCGTGACCACCTAGACGGGTGGGAGAGGTTGGGAGGGAGGGAGATGCAGGAGGGAAGAGATATGGGAACATATGTATATGTATAGCTGATTCACTTTGTTATAAAACAGAAACTGGCACACTACTGTAAAGCAATTATACTCCGATAAAGATGTAAAAAAAAAAAAAGAAAAGTGGCCAATTTAAGTTGGTTTCTGTAATTTGAAAAAAAAAACACCTCAAATAACGCAACGGATTTAAGAAACATGGTATCTTATAAACTATATTATTATTATTATTTTGAGGAATAGGCTAAGGCTTTCTCAATAATGAGAAATAAGGCTTTCTCATCCTTTATGAGCATGTAAGGCAGGGAACTCTGCCAAGTCCTATAATGAGCAGACATCTGGACTATGTAAATTTTATATAACTATGTAAGATTAGATTCTGGAGTTTAATCAGATAAGGTTTATTCCGTTCAAAATACTGCTTTACAAAAAGTTAGGATGTGCTATATTTCGTACTATACTATTAAATGTCTCACAATTCCTTACTTTACTGAATATGAATACATTATGAATGTGCAATTTAAAATTCACAGATGAAGAAGGAGCACTTGACACAATCTATCACCTTGCCCAAATATAAAATTTGGTTTTAATTACACTAATTAGAAAATAGACTCTAAAAACTGTATCTAACTTTCAACAGGATAGTAACATAACTTTTTATGTTTCATAATCAGTTATAGAACTGTGAAATTCCCCATTGGTATCATTGCTAATTTATATGCCTCATACTTACAAACTTACTTTAGCTCTGATTAATAAAATAAAAAATGCCCACTTGCATTTCTTTGTGTGATGCACAGGGATTAAAGGATAAGTAGACTCTCATCGAGTTTGTGTTCACTCTGTAATGTAGTGGTGAGTCCTAAAAACAGTTACCTGCTGTCTGAGAATACTGTCGTCTATAATTTCAATATGATTGGTTGTTGACTCAAATCCAACAGTACTGCCAGTCTTGATTATGCTGCCATATAAGGCTCTGGTTCCCATCAACCATACTTGGATGCTTTTTGTGGAAATCATCATGCCAGAGTCAATGGAGATATGACCCCTGAAAGTATCTAAATAATTAAGTTTTTACTTATTTTTCCATTATGTTACAATGACCGATGGTCTTATACCTATATTTACATATTTATTTTAGCCAATTTTGATAGGATCTTTGAGATGGGCTGAAAAATATGTAGGTAATAATATACATACGGAAGTCACTTCAGGGCAGTATTTCTCAAACCAGGGAGGCAATTTTGCCTCTAGGGAATATTTATAAATTTTTGGAGACAAGTGCTTTGATGTAACTGGGGTGGAGGAGTGAGACTGGCATCTCGTGTATGAAAGTCAGAGACGCTGCTAAATATCCTACAATGCACAAGAAAGAAATCTTCCACCTAAAATGGTAACAGTACTGAGGCTGTGGAAACTCTGCTGTAGGGGGGCCCTCTATATACCCTAAATAGGTATTTTTAGTTATTTTGGTTGATGACTGAGTGAGATGTGAAACTACATTTTGCAGCTACTCACAGATAGGGAATTGTATGGTGATGTCACATATGAGCCCCTTGGAATATAAGGGCGCCTTAATTAAATTATCTGTTGATCAAGTTGCTTCTCACATGGTCAGATCTTTGTAATTTACCCCAGGATGAGAAGTTATAGTTTTTTTTTTTCTTTGAATTTAATGATGGACATTGAAAAATCTGAACAATAGAGTGAGAACAGAATTACTAATCAATGAATTAATCGTTTTCATAGACTATCCTACATTTGTCTCAAAGTATTTAACAGAGTTTTTGTTAGATATTATAAGATGTCTTAAATGTAAGAAAAATAGGTAATTTTACTCCAACTTTGCGTATGGCAATTATGTGTCTCAAATGGGTAAACAGCCAGGACCCTGAACTCCTTCTGCAAATGTGATAATTTACGTGTGTAACACTTGAAGTGTCATGTCCCCATTCAAGAAGAGATGATTTTCATTTGAAATCCCAAGCAGGAACTGACTCTGCTCCTTACAGGGTGAAACTATAAACCTTCCCAAGGGACAGTGTGGCAGAAAATGTTGATTGTGACCGAGAAGGTGACACATGGAGACAAGTATTTCAGAACACAGAAGAGCTGCAGCACAGTGAAGCCATTCCTAGCCTGAGAAGCAAAACAGGCAACTCCCATTTGATAGAACACTCAAAGGCAGCAGACTCTTCATGGTAATCAAGTGATAATGACTGTATTTCAAACGGACTTTATGCTGATATCGGTCACTTCCTTTTTTAAGTGTACCATTTGCAGATAATTCTTGGTCTGTGCTAAGGCTCAGAAAATGTAAGAAAAGAATGCCATACTACACAGCAGGAAAAATAGCCATGATGCTAGAAAAAGTGAGAAATAAGAGGTACACTTATTCTCCTCACCCTCATGAGCACTGGAGTACTGTTCTGAGTCAGATTCCTGTCATCCCTTACCAAAGCTCTCGGACAAAGTGGTCCTAAACGGTATGTCGGCCTTCAGGACACCCATCTCTCTCTCTCATACATACATACATGCATACACAAAAACACAATTTTAAATTGAAGGCCATTCTCAAAAGATGATAATGAAATTTAAAAATAAATATGAGTTCTTCAAATTCATCATTCTAGTAAGTTATATATGTTTCCCCTTTTTCACTTTTTATTATTTCTGTTCTAACAGAGTGGTGATCAAACAATATAATTTTTAATTCTAATTTGTTCTTACTATCTAATAACAATTTATTTTTGCTTTATAATTTCCATTACTAGAATTTTTATGGCTATATAATTTTCAATATAGTTAATGTGTCACAAATTTACTACTAATAAGGATGTGTTAAGAAAACCTTGCTTATTGCTTTTCTCTTTATTTTTAGATAAAGATGCTCATTACAGTGTTACTTATTCTGAGCAATTAGGATGTTTCTAATGATTCTCCAACAGAAAATCAGGATTACACGGTCAATATATAGGATCCTTTTTTTCCCTGTTTCATAAAAATAACCAAACTGCTCTCCAAAAATCGTGTATCAGTTAACATGGGATTCTGGTAATACATGAAGATATGTTTTAAAATATCTTCATTTGTACTTAGTGTTACCTTTATTTTTAACTTCTATTAATTTAAAATAATACATTGTCACCTTAACTGTAAAATTAGAATTTTGCATTGTGAGCCTAATGGTTAGGTCTATCTTAGAAAGGCTCATACTTATGAATACTCAGGGTATTGTTTGCCATAATTTTTGGTTTGTGCTCATTCATCAAAAATAGCTGCAGATCACTTATGTGCAAAACTCAGTGATAAATAACAAAGAGGAAAAATACGTGGTCTCTGACTTCCATACGTTTGTCACTGGTAGGAAAAACAAGTTGTGTGTTCAGATAACTGTGATAATGTGAAACATGATAAATGACAGGAAAGAGATGGTTACAGCAGTGAAAGTTTAGTAATGAAGAGTAGAACAGAGAAGCTTTTAGGAAGTTATGGCATTTAAGCTAGCTCTTGAGGAGAGAGTAATTTAGGAAAGGAAGACAGGACATGCAAAGTGGAGACACCTAAGCAAAGGAGCAAGGCAGAAAACACAGAGCAGTGGCTTCTAACGGGAGAAGGCGGCTTGTACCCTCTAAAATTGTAGCGCAAATGTGTGGGGGGGTGTGCATATTTTTTAAAGTGGTCCAGAAGTTTTCGTCACATTTTCAGAGCCATCACTGACTGCACCACTATATATGTGTATGTATAAATGTATGTATATATAGGCTTAAAGCAGTAAGTAAAGGGAGGGAATTCTCAAGATAAGCATACATTTATTCAGTTTACAAATTAGCAGGGATAAGATTAGTTCATAATATCCAACATCTTGCTAATACCCAACATCTTAATTTATTTTGATATTAATGTTTGAGGAGATAGATTGAAACTCATTCCTTGGTGGAAATAACATCTTATGCATGATGACCACATTTTTCTTTAAAACTTTTTTTACTTATCTTTTATTCTTCCATATAGATCTTTTGAAAGAGACCCAACCAAATCCTATAAAGGAGAATATTATATATATATATATATATATATATATATATACACACACACACACACACACATAAATATATATACATAATATACGTCTGTGTGTGTTATATAATAAAAGAAATTAGAACACTAAGATCAAAATTATTTAATAACTTCATCAAGAAAGATTCAACAACGACACAGTGGCAGAGATGAGACTTATCTCTTATCTCTGGAAATTTGCCTCCTAATTCCATTCCCCTTGTACTATATCACCTACCCCTCAGGTCAAAGTCACTTGGAGTTTAGGGGTTGGAACAATGGGTTCTTAATGCACTTAAAGGTCACTCCCTTAATGCTACTTCTGTCAACTCCCATTTCTTGCACCTGTATTCCCTGGGCCTTCCCTCTTTTCCTGGTCTTCTGTGCTTTACCACTTCTCCCTCTTTTCTTTTTTTTTATTTCTTTTTTATTTTTGTAAATGTCAAAAAAGTTATTTCATTTTTTATTGTGGTAAGAACACATAACATGACATCTACTCTCTTAACAAAATTTTCAGTGCACAGCACAGTATTGTGAACTATAGTCACCATGCTGTACAGTAGATATCTAGACTTACTCATCCTGCGTAACTGAAACTTTATACCGGTTCAACAGCAACTCGCCCCAGACTTTGGCAACTACACTTTTACTTTCTGCTTCTGTGACTTTGACTATTTTAGATACTGCATATAAGTGGAATCATGTGGTATCTGTCCTTCTGTGAATGGCTTATTTCACTCAACATAGTGTCCTCAAGGTTCATCCATGTTGTTGCATATGGCAGGATTTCTTTCTTCTTTCAATGCTGAGTAATACCTCATTTTAATATCTCAAGGCTAAAAGAATATAATACATTTTCTTTAGCCAGTCACCCATTGAGTGCATTGAGGAAAAAAATTACAGTAATTAGCACTGCATTGTACTGTCATAAAGATAGCTGTCTGTTTTCTTAAAGGGCATATGACTCTTATTTCCCTTCTCTTTCCAATGGCCATGCTATTTGACAACTGATGATTAAATGCCCTAAGGTAGATTTACTGTTGTAAAATGTCTGTCCCCAAACATTCATCTCTCTTTCATTTATAGGATTCCTGGAAACTAACATGATCAATCTCTTCACACTTTAGATGTGGAATAGATTGCAGGTATTGTGTATTTTTTGAGCTAAAGAACTGAGTAAGGGGAAGGGAAGAGATCTGATGCACCACTGAGGAATGTAATGGAAACACAATTACTCATTTCTAAAGTGTCTCAACTATAATAAAGAGAAGTTACCTCTTGACAATTTAATGATGCAGAATAGAATAAGTTGGTAGAACTGTCATTTGAAAATGGAAAATTAGGGTTTTATAAAAAATATTGTATGATCTTGGTTATTATTCAGCTCTAATGTGAATTCACAAGATCTTTAGCAGCCTGGGAATTCCAAATGCACATATTTTGTTGATCTTCAAAAAAATTCAGCTTTTATACTGATGTCTCTCAATACCTGGAACAGGATGTGAAAGCTTCTTCAGTGTCTAGTTTATGAGTTTAGCTATAGCTTCTTCTCAAATTTCTTTTTACATTTTCTCAAGGGGGAAAACAATTCTTCTATATGCTTTAAAATACACATTGTTCGGATAGCGTGTCAAAATTCATTTCAAAAAGTTGACAGAGGAGTCCAACTCTTCTTTACCACTTCTAAGAGTGCTCACTACTCTTAGAATTTTACTTAATTCTCCTACAACAAGGACCAGACAAGATGGTTTCATGTCAGACTGTGAGGTAAATGACCCTGGCTGATGCTTCTTGGGACACCCCCTGAGAAGACAAGCACAGGGCCATCAGGTGCCACGTAACAGCTAGGCATACCTAGATTAAAAGTTTAACATCACAGGAATTGGACGAGCCAGATAATTGTTATGTCATTAAGTTCCAGAACTTGCCTTGGTTGCTGGGGTTTTCCCAGTTTAGTACTGAACATCCCATGTCCTGGGAATACATTCAGTTCTGGGCAAATTTAATATACAGATGGTTGCTGACTTAAGATGGTGCAAAAGTGATACTCGTTCATTAGAAAACATACTCGGAATTTTGCATTTTCATCTTTTTCTCAGACTGACGATAGGTGGTATGATAACTCGTGATGCTGGGCAGGGCAGCAAGCCTGCAGCTCCCAGTCAGCCAGGCAATCACGAGGGTAAACCACCAGTACACTTACACCATTCTGTACCTAACCGTTCTGTTTTGCATTTTCAGTATCGTATTCAATAAATTACATGAGATACTCAGCGCTTTATTATAAAATGAGCTTTGTGGAGGAGGCAGAGTCAAGATGGCGGTATGGGAAGACACGGAGTTAGCGTCTCCCCACAACTAGGGCACCTGCTGCCCGCTGGTGAGGGACTCTGACACCCAAGGAGATGGGAGGCACCCCACAGTGAACTGGTAGGATGTAGGGGGACTAAGCGGGGAGGAGAAGTGGAGGCCAGACAGGATCGGCGCCCCTGAGGCCGGGGAGATCAGGAGAGGCAGGTGGGAGGGGCTCTCCAGGAGGAGCGGGAGAGGAGCAGAGGGCGATTGCCCCGCCCACTCAGGCCTGGGGAGCCTGCTGAGCTCCCAGGCTGATCCCCTGCCCTCCAAAGTCCCCTCCAGGCCACGTAGGTCCTTGGGGGCATAGGAGGGAGGCTGAGGAGATCAGGAGAGACAGGCAGGAGGGGCCCTCCCAGACCGGAGGAGGGAGAGGAGAGGAGGGTGTTTGCCCCACCCACTCGGACATGGGAAGTCTGCTGGGCTCCCAGGTGAGGTTACCTGCCCTCTGAGACCAGGTGTGGGGGGCACGCCTGGGCCCCTTCTGTTCCTTGAGCCTAAGCCCCACCCCGCACAGCCCCCAAGGCCTTTTCCAGCCCTGTGGGTTCTGAGCATTGGTCCTGCCCGATGCCCAAACCTTGCCCTTGCTTAGGCCCCACCCTCCACAGCCAAAGCCTTCTCCCCCACCAACCCCTCGCCTTTATTTTTTGGTCCTTTCCCCTCCTCCTGTTTTTTTACTATTGTGGTACTCATGTACCTTCCGGTTGCTGATTCATCTATATATTAATTTTTATATTCTTCCTAACATATCTGTTAGTTTCCTAGTCTAATTTTATATTTTACTTTGTTATTGTTATTTTTTTTTTTTTGCCACCCCAGGAAGGTGGCTTGCAGGATATTGACTCATGAGCCCAGGTTCGGGAAGAAGTTCCTGTGGGGGGAGCTCCGAGTACGAACCACTGGACTAACAGAGAACCTCAGACCCCAGGGAATATTCATCTGAGTGAGATCTCACGGAGTTCCTCATCTCAGCACTAAGACCCAGCTCTATCCAACAGCTTACAAACTCCAGTGCTGGAAGCCTCAGGCCAAACAACCAGTAAGACAGGAACACAATCCCACTCATTAAAAAAAACAAAAAAAAAAGTGAGATGGCAAAAAATTACATCATAGATGAAGGAGCAAGTTAAAAACCTCCAAGACCAAATGAATGAAGAGGAAATAGGCAATCTACCTGAAAAAGAATTCAGAGTAATGATAGTAAAGATGATCCAGAATCTCAGAAATAGAATGGAGGCATGGATTGAGAAAATACAAGAAATGTTTAACAAAGATCTAGAAGAATTAAGGAACAAACAAACAGAGATGAGCTACACAATAACTGAAAGGAAAAATATACTAGAAGGAATCAATAACAGAATAACTGAGGCAGAAGAACGAATAAGTGATCTGGAAGAAAAAATGGTGGAAATAACTGCTGAGGAGCAGAATAAAGAAAAAAGAATGAAAGAATTGAAGACAATCACAGAAACCTCTGGGACAACACTAAACACACCAAAATTCTAATTATAGGGGCTGCAGAAGAAGAAGAGAAAAAGAATGGGTCTGAGAAAATATTTGAAGAGATTATAGTTGAAAACTTTGCTCACATGGGAGAGGAAATAGTCACCCAAGTCCAGGAAGCACAGAGAGTCCCATACAGGATAAACCATGGTAAAAACACACCAAGGCACATATTAATCAAACTAACAAAAGTTAAATTCAAAGAAAAAGTATTAAAAGCAACAAGAGAACAGAAACTCTGCAGGCCAGAAGGGAATGACAGGATATACTTAAAGTGATGAAAAAGAAAAACCTGCAACCAAGATTACTCTACCCAGCAAGGATCTCATTCAGATTTGATGAAGAAGTCAAAAGCTTTTCAGACAAGCAAAAGCTAAGAGGATTCAGCACCACCAAACCAGCTTTACAACAAATGTTAAAGAAACTTCTCTAAGTGGGAAACACAAGAGAAGAAAAAGACCCACAAAAACAAACCCAAAACAGTTAAGAAAATGGTAATAGGCACTTACATATCAATAATAATCTTGAATGTAAATGGATTAAATGCCCCAACCAAAAGACACAGACTGGCTGAATTGATACAAAAACAAGACCCATATATATGCTGTCTACAAGAGACCCACTTCAGGCCTAGGGATACATACAGACTGAAAGTGATGGGATGGAAAAAGATACTCCATGCAAATGGAAATCAAAAGAAAGCTGCAGTAGCAATATTCATAGCAGATAAAATAGACTTTATAATAAAGACTGTTATGAGAGATAAGGAGGGACACTACATAACAATCAAAGGGTCAATCCAAGAAGAAGATATAACAATTATAAATGTTTATGCACTCAATATAAGAGCACCTCAATACATAGGCAAATGCTAACAACCATGAAAGGAGAAATCAACAGTAACACAATAATAGTAGGGGAATTAACACCTGCTTACACCAATAGACAGATCATCCAAACAGAAAATAAATAAGGAAACACAAGTTTAAATGAAACCATAGACCAGTTATATCTAATTGATATTTATAGAACATTCCACCCAAAAGTTGCAGAATACACTTTCATCTCAAGTGCACATAGCACATTCTCTAGGATAGATCACATCTTGGGTCACAAATCAAGGCTTGGAAAATTTAAGAAAACTGAAGTTGAATCAAGCATGTTTTCTGACCACAATGCTACAATATTGGAAATCAATTACAGGAAAAAAATTGTAAAAACCACAAACACATGGAGGCTAATCAGTGTGCTACTAAATAACCAAGAGATTACTGAAGAAATCAAAGAAGAAATCAAAAAAAATACATAGATACAAATGACAAAGAAAACATGACGAACCAAACTCTATGGGACACAGCAAAAGCAGTTTTAAGAGGGAAGTTCATAGCAATACAATCTCACCTCAGGAAACTAGAAAAATCTCAAATAAACAATCTATCCCTACACTTAAAACAACCAGAGAAAGAACAAAGAAAACCCAAAGTCAGTAGAAGGAAAGAAATCATAAAGATCAGAGTAGAAATAAATGAAATAGAAATGAAGAAAACAATAGAAAAGATCAATAAAACTAAAAGCTGGTTCTTTGAGAAGATAAGTAAAATTGATAAACCCTTAGCCAGACTCATCAAGAAAAAAAGGGAGAGGATGAAAATCAATAAAATTAGAAATGAAAAAAGAGAAATCACAACTGACACTGCAGAAATACAAAGGATTATAAGAGACTACTCCAAACAACTAAATGTCAATAAAATGGACAACTTGGAAGAAATGGACAAATTCTTAGAAAGGTAAAATTTTCCAAGACTGAACGAGGAATAATTAGAAAATATAAACAGACCTATCACAAGTAATGAAATTGAAACTGTAATTTAAAATCTTGCAACAAACAAAAGTCCAATACCGATGGCTTCACAGGTGAATTCTATCAAACATTTAGAGAAAAGCTGACACCAATCTTTCTCAAACTCTTCCAAAAAACTGCAGAGGGAGAAACACTCCCAAATTCATTCTAAGAAGCAACCATCACCCTGATATCAAATTCAGAAAAAGATATTACCAAAAAAAGAAAATTATAGACCAATACCACTGATGAACATAGATGTAAAAATCCTGAACAAAATATTAGCAAATAGAATCCAACAACACATTAAAAGGATCATACACCATGATCAAGTGGGATTTATACCAGGGATGCAAGGATTCTTCAGTATACACAAATCAATGTAATATACCACATTAACAAATTAAGGAATAAAAACCATATGATCATCTCAATAGATGCAGAAAAAGCTTTTGACAAAATTCAACACTAACTTATGATAAAAACTCTCCAGAAAATGGGCATAGAGGGAACCTACCTCAACATAATAAAGGCCATTTATGACAAACCCACAGCAAACATCATTCTCAATGGTGAAAAACTGAAAGCATTTCCTCTAAGATCAGGAACAATACAAGGATGTCCACTCTCACCACTATTACTGAACATAGTTTTGGAAGTCCTAGCCTCGGAAATCAGAGAAGAAAAAGAAATACAAATTGGAAAAGAAGAAGTAAAATTGTCAGTGTTTGCAGATGACACGATACTATACATAGAAAATCCTAAAGATGCCAGCAGAAAACTACTAGAACTAATCAACGAAGTTAGTAAGCTTGCAGGATGCAAAATTAAGGCACAGAAATCTCTGGCATTCCTATACACCAACAATGAAAAATCAGAAAGAGAAATTAAGGAAACACTCCCATTTACCACTGCAACAAAAAGAATAAAATACCTGGGAATAAACCTGCCTGAGGAGGCAAAAGACTTATACTCAGAAAAATATAAAACACTGAGGAAAGAAATCAAAGGTGACATAAAGAGGTGGAGAAATATACCATGTTCTTGGACTGGAAGAATCAATACTGTGAAAATGACTATACTACCCAAAGCAATCTACAGATTCCATGCAATTCCTATCAAATTACCACTGGCATTCTTCACAGAATTATAACAAAGAATTTTACAATTCGTATGCAAACACAAAAGATCCCTAACAGCCAAAGCAATCTGGAGAAAGAAAAACAGAGTTGGAGGAATCAGGCTCCCTGACTTCAAACTATACCACAAAAGTACAGTAATCAACACAGTATGGTACTGGCACAAGAACAGAAATATAGATCAATGGTACAGGATAGAATGCCCAGAGATATATCCACACACATATGGGCACCTAATTTACGACAAAGGAGGCAAGAACATACAATGGAGAAAAGACAGCCTCTTCAATAAGTGCTTCTGGGAAAACTGGACAGTTACATGTAAAAGAATGAAATTAGAACACTCCCTAACATCATACACAAAAATAAACTCCAAATGGATTAAAGACTTAAATGTAATACCAGACACTATAAAACTCTTAGAGGAAAACATAGGAAAAACACTCTTTGACATAAACCACAGCAAGATCTTTTTTGACCCACCACCTAGAATAACAGAAATAAAAACAAAAATAAACAAATGGGACTTAATTAAACTTAGAAGCTTTTGCACAGCAAAGGAAACCATAAACAAGATGAAAGGACAACCCTCAGAATGCGAGAAAATATTCGCAACTGAAACAACAGACAAAGAATTAATTTCCAAAATATACAAACAGCTCATGGAGCTCAATATCAAAACCACAAACAATCCAGTTGAAACATGGGCAGAAGACCTAAACAGACATTTCACCAAGGAAGACATACAGATGGCCAAGAGGCACGTGAAAAGATGCTCAACATCACTAGCTATTAGATAAATGCAAATCAAAACTATAATGAGGTATCACCTCACGCCGGTCAGTATGGCCATTATCAAAAAATCTAGAAACAGGGCTTTCCTGGTGGCGCAGTGGTTGAGAGTCCGCCTGCCACTGCAGGGGACACGGGTTCATGCCCCGGTCTGGGAAGATCCCACATGCCGCGGAGCGGCTAGGCCCGTGAGCCATGGCCCGTTAAAAAACTAAAAATAGAACTACCACATGACCCAGTAATCCCACTACTGGGCATATACCCTGAGAAAACCATAATTCAAAAAGAGTCATGTACCACAATGTTCACTGCAGCACTATTTACAATAGCCAGGTCGTGGACGCAACCTAAGGGTCCATCGACAGATGAATGGATAAAGAAGACGTGGCACATATATACAATGGAATATTACTCAGCCATAAAAAGAAACAAAATTGAGTTATTTGTAGTGAGGTGGATGGACCTAGAGTCTGTCATGCAGAATGAAGTCAGTCAGAAAGAGAAAAACAAATACCGTATGCTAAGACGTATATATGGAATCTAAAAAAAAAAAGGTTCTGAAGAACCTAGGGGCAGGACAGGCATAAAGACGCAGATGTAGAAAATGGACTTGAGGGCATGGGAAGGGGGAAGGGTAAGCTGGGACGAAGTGAGAGAGTGGCATGGACATATATACACTACCAAATATAAAATCGATAGCTAGTGGGAAGCAGTCTTATAGCACAGGGAGATCAGCTTGGTGCTTTGTGACCACCTAGAGGGGTGGGATAGGGAGGGTGGGACGGAGACACAAGAGGGAGGGGATATGGGAATATATGTATATGTATAGCCGATTCACTTTGTTATAAAGCAGCAATAACACACCATTGTAGAGCAATTATACTACAATAAAGATGTTAAAAAAAAACCAAATAAAACACAAAGAAACGAAATTGAGTTATTTGTAGTGAGGTGGATGGACCTAGAGTCTGTCATACAGAGTGAAGTAAGTCAGAACGAGGAAAACAAATACTGCATGCTAATGCATATATAAGGAATCTAAAAAAAAAAAAAAGAAATGGTACTGATGAACTTAGTTGCAGGGCAGGAAAAAAGAGGTAGACATAGAAAATGGACTTGAGGACATGGGGTGGGCGGGCGAAGCTGTGGCAAAGTGAGAGTAGTATCGACATATATACACTACCCAATGTAAAACAGCTGACTGGTGGGAAGCAGCCGCATAGCACAGGGAGATCGGCTTGGTGCTTTGCAATGACGTAGATGGGTGGGATAGGGAGGGTGGGAGGGACGCTCAATAGGGAGGGGATATTGGGACATGTGTATGCATATGGCTGATTTGCTTTGTTGTGCGACAGAAACTAACACAGTACTGTGAGGCAATTATACTCGAATAAAGATCTATTTAAAAAAATGGGTTTTGTGTTAGATGATTTTCCCAACCGTAGGCTAACATAAGTGTCCTGAGCATATTTAAGGCAGGTAGGCTAAGCTCTGATGTTGGGTAAGTTAGTATATTAAATGCATTCTCCACTTATGATATTTTCTACTTACAGTGAGTTTATCGGGGACGTAACTCCATTGTAAGTCAAGGAAGATCTGTAAATGTGTATGTATAAATATGTATGTGTACATACAACAGTCTGAAAGAATATAGAATAAATTATAATTCTTATTCACAGTGATCGGGTCATACATTTCCTTTTGTTTTTAGATTGAGGGAGAGGGAGATGCATATAAGTAAGTGAGCATTTCTTTAGAAAAATAATATTTTTAAAACAATTGAACATTCTAAACAGTACACATAGGGGGCATGAGTTTTGTGGCAAAGCTTATGTGCATCAGTGGTAGCATGAACGTATTTGTAATGAGAGTTTTTAGAGTTTAATCAATATTTACATATTTATTTTAATTGAGAGTTTATTTATTCAGCTTTAGCAAAGCCAAACCCAAAAGTGGTGTGATGCGCACTAACAGGAGCCAGTTTTGCTTAGTCAGCTTTTGGATTCTAATAACTACTGATTCTCACTTCCCACTTGGCCTTGCGCAAATCAATTTCCCCTTGGAATCTCAATTTCCTGTCATTTAAAATATTAGGATTAGAGTAAATGAGTTTCAGCATCTCAGATATGCCATTTTGTTTTGTTTTTCTATTTTTGTGTAGAATCAAATTACAAGTCCCTACCTTTATACCATCTAAGAAAGGAGCAAGGAAGTGGCTTCAGGGAGTGATGGAAGCAAAGAGAATTAATAAAGGTCCATAAATCATGAATAGAATGTGCTGCTAAAAGGTACTGTGATGCTCTGAAAGAGAAAATTGCCCTTAGCAGGGGCAGGATTTGACCTTCTATGCTTTGCTGCAACATCAACGTCAAGTCCCAAGTTCACAGAAAAACATAATCCTTCTTCCTGTACTAGAACATTCTAAAAATTTGTTAAGAAATGAAGTTGTGGGCTTCCCTCGTGGCACAGTGGTTGGGAGTCTGCCTGCTAATGCAGGGGACACGGGTTCGAGCCCTGGTCTGGGAAGATCCCACATGCCGCGGAGCAACTGGGCCCGTGAGCCGCAACTGCTGAGCCTGCGCGTCTGGAGCTTGTGCTCCGCGACGGGAGAGGCCGCGACAGTGAGAGGCCCGCGCACCGCGATGAAGAGTGGCCCCTGCTTGCCACAACTAGAGAAAGCCCTCGCACAGAAACAAAGACCCAACACAGCCAAAAATAAAAATAAAATAAATTAAAAGAAGGCTCAACATTAAAAAAAAAAAAAAAAGAAAGAAAGAAAGAAATGAAGTTGTGATTGAGGTGCAGAGGTGCCGAGGCTCCAAAGGGTCCAAAATGTTCAAGAAATCAAGCTGACTTGGCCAAGAACATAGACAATGGTGATTTGGAAACGATTTACCGAAATTTGGTCTTAGGATCCTTCTACAATGCAATTCAAGTCCAACCCTTCTTTTCTCCATGCCAAAACACAACAGAAGCATAGAACGGGAGCCTAGGAAGGGGAAAGGGTGAGAAGATTTCTGATACATGTGTGCTCCTGGTTGTTGGAATCTGCAGAGCCCACATTAGAGTGGAGGTTTACTGCTGCTATGTATTTGAAATATGTATTTGTTATTTCATTCATACAATAAACACTTGTTGAACATCTAGTATGTTCCAGATATTTTATGAAGCACTAGATATACAGATATCATGAAAGACTTTGAAAATTTATGGGAGAAGTAAAGAAACTGACAAGTATTATTACACTGATATATTGTGAACATCAGGATAAATAAAAAATTTTGAAGTAAAAATTTGGGGAAAAATTGGAGGGAATAAGAGTTTTTGCCCAGAAGTAATTATTTTGCAGTGTTAAGAGGGAGAAAAGATCTATGGTTTATTCCATAGTGGAAAACCTGGTGGAAAACTTAGTCAACCCAGGCAATTTACTCCAGAATTCATGTTATTAATCACTCCGCTATGCTGCTTCATAGCCATCAGTAGCTGTCATTTTCTAACAGTAATAATAACAATAGCTAAAATATATTGAGCACTTACATGTATACTCACTCATTAGTCACATTTAATCCTCATTACAATTTTATGATGTAGGTACCATTTTAAATTTTATTTCACAAACAGAAAACAAATTAAGAAAGACTAAATAACTTGCCCAAGGGTCAACAGAACTGGAAGTCACCAATCCAGGATCCCAGCCCAGTTCTGATTAACGTAAGGAACTATGCTTTTAATCACCAACTTACATCATGCTGCTGGTATGTCACATGAGCCATTTCCCCTCCTGCTTTATACCTCCTTCCCTCCTATTGAGCATATGTTTGGTAGATGTTTCAAACTCTGATTTTCAAATGAGCCAACATCTTTTTATGGAAACATTAAACTTTACAATGTATTAGACTATCTGTTAACAATTATGCTACTTTAATAAAAGTACATTTTGTTTTGACTTTTTTCTTTTTTATAAAGTATTCTGTGAATGGAAATTTTGCAAACTGTGAATGCGTATACACAATTCCTTTTGCTTTGAGTCAAGACTACAAGAGGACTGATATAGGTCACTGTGAAGGGATAAGGAACAGATAATCTTTTATTTGCAATCCATAGTTGCCATATATAACACAGGAGGCGGTATCAAATCCCCTGATTAACCCATCACTATTCCCCAGAATAATTTATGTCTCTTGACTTTCACCTCAGACCCTCCTGAACATCTTCCAAAGAAGACTTTCCTGATACCCATTGTTACTTGTTCAATTTCCATCTTTCCCACTTAATTAAGCACTCTATTAGGGCAGCAGCTTTATCTGACTCGTTCCCAGCTGTATCTCCAGCATTTAACAGAGTATGATACCCCTAAGATATGCTTTAAATCCAACCATGTTTCTTCCCTTTCACATCATCATTATTTCTCATTGTCTGTATTTCTACTCTTATTCTTTAACAAACTCTATTCTACAGAGCATCCCGTGAGACTTTTTAAAAGCATAAAGCAGATCATACCACCCCCTTAAAAGCCTCTAGTGACTTCCATTTGCACTTCGCATAAATCCAAGCTCCATAAGCTGGCTTAAGCAGAAAGATCACCTTCTGTCCTCTTTAACTTCATACCTTTCACTGCCACCTTCTTTCATAATGTTCCAGCCATGCTGATTCCTTAAACAGACCAAAGCTACATCTACATCTCCAAACATCTGATCCCACTATGTGTATTAAAATATTCTTTTTCCTGATTTCCACTTGACTGGGTCTCTCTTATCATCCACTATGTAGAGTATATTTCACCTGTCCAGAGAGGTCTTCTCTGATAATCCTTTCTAGACTCTCTATCCCCTTGCTCAGTTGACCTTATTTATATCATACATGTCTTATTAACTAAGAAAATAAGATGACTTTTGATAGTGATATTTTATTTCGCCAGAACGTACACTGGAAACAGAAAATGTGACTATCTTCTTCTGAGCACTTAGAGTTCAAGGGTTAATAATGTCTAGCAAATAGTAAATATCCAAATGTTAATGGAATTACTGAAGCATGAACATAAGTATATCCTAGATGTATGCTCATGCAATGTTCATTGATTTAAAAAAAGATCAGGTGGATAAGTGGACATCAGGTAATGTTTGGCTTCATATGTTTAGTATGCCTTTTCGGGGGAATGCAAGGTACTACCTCTTTGCCTGGACCATGTTGCTCTACATGGGCATGCAATATCAGTTACTTTTAATCATATTTTCTCTCCTAAAAATGTAGATCTGAATCAAGATAACACAGTTATGGAAGGCAGCTAAAACAATCATTTGAAGGAAATGAAAGCAGCAGAAACTCACAGATTGAGATTTCTTCAGTTGGCCAGTGTCTTCTTTCAAATGCCCAACATATTTAATGCATGTCTTTTACTTGTGGAAGCTTATCAGAGTTGTTTTCTGTTGCTAAGAACCACACAACTGCCATAAATTATGGGAGAGATATGACATCAAGAGCTCGAGGTGAAGCAGAGGAATTAAAGTATCAGGAAAGTTGAGTTGGGGTAACAAGTGAACTGTTGGAATTGTGCCAGTGCTGTTACAATGACTCTAGCAGACTTTTAGACAGTTTAAGTAGGGTCTATACTTTTGTGGGCAAACAAGGTTTATTTAAAGAGGAGTAAAGTGATGGACAGTGGGAGGTATGACAGTGGCCTCCAGTTAGTGTGTCAGATGAACTACAATTTTTTTGAAAAGCAAAAAAAAGATGAAAATGTTAAAAATATATTAAAAAGAAATCTCTTTTTGAAGTTACTTGTGATTTCCTATTGTTTTGTATCTCTCTGACACTTTAAATATTGCTTCTGAGTAAGTTTTTCTGAAGATCTCCTATTTACATTTTAAATAGCCAAAGAACAAAAATACCTCTATTCTGCATCTCTAAAAATGTATGATACACGATCAAAATGAGCTTCCTTGGGACTCATCTCAAACTTCTCTTCTCCTTGATATGTCTGTGTTTCCCAAAAGTCTCTATGATTTGGGTCAATTGGTTATTGACACTTAATATCTTCATTCTTCAGATGGGGATTTGATATAAGCAGAGCCCTCTTAGAACAAAGGCAGTTTCATTACACTGGATAATTACATTTTTGGATATAATTGTCTCCACTGGGATCTCATGAAAACCTAAAGCAACAGAAATATTAAAAGGCTATGGATAGCCTTCTACTGGGAGATTGGGATTGACATATATACACTAATATGTATAAAATAGATAACTAATAAGAACCTGCTGTATAGAAAATTAAATAAAATTCAAAATAAAGATGATTTTTAAGAGAGAAAATTTCTATAATAAAACAAAATATTTCCTTGTATTACATAACTATGAAACCATCATTTTCCTATTCCCTTTCATTTACTCCCTTACATTCTTATTCAGTGTTTAATTACAGCCCAGGTAGCAGTTTAACACTATTAAAGCTATTAATATTGGTAGGCAATTAAAATTCACTTAACAGATATAGTTTCCTTTATATGCTTGCCTCTCTCTTAATTGTAACATGGGAGATGATTGACTTTCAACGTCAATATAAGTAACATTTGTATAGTGTTTTCTGGTTTACAATTCACTTCTACTCATTCACCTGATTCCTAAATCTGTGCTAAATATCAATGTCTTCATTTTGCAAGGAAACAAAATAGGGCTCAGGAGATAAAGGAACATGTAGTCGGCAAATGAAAGAGCAGGGATTTGAGGCTAAGTTTATAGGGTCTCAAAGTCCACATTATTTTCCCCAAAATCATAGGAAATCTGTGGTCATACAAGGCTAAGCTGTATTTGGGGAGTGGTCAATAAGCCAATTCTTCTCCCTCTACTCTGGAAAAATAAGTTGCTGTTTTGCATTAAAATAGTTAATTGTGCTTGTAGAACTCTGATACTGATGCCCCGTCAGTAAACAGTCATGTCCAAATAGACACAGGGTCTCTAATTTTTATCTCATCTTATTGTTACTATTATTGTTGTTGTTGTTGTTTATGATAAGTAGGTGCAATCCTAAAAGGTGAGTGTTTTCTCACAATAATCAGATGCGATGATGAGTGTTTTATACCTGCATGACTGACAGGTAGATGAAACCAGGGAAGCAAGTTAGTACACCCCACTCAATCATACGCCACTTCAAATCTCCACACTGAGTTTCAGAGCACAGCAGCTTCTAGTGGTTCTTGGGAACAGAACAGTAATCCTGAATGTTATAAATAGGTTGTTTGGTCAAAATATTGACAACCTAATCGAAAAACATATATCCTACTATTTCACTGTTTGCTAGCCAGTGAAATGAGACAGAAACTCCAAGGAATCAGAAGGCTTCATACGACCTGCGACTTTGACTTATGTAACTGCATTACCCTGGCGAATGCAAGACCTTGTTTATACTTAGTTTCTTATCTTTTCCCCATCAACCTAGTCTATGAAGCAACTGTAAACAACAAATGTTGAAAAGACAAAAAAATGTTGTTAAAACTTTCTCGGCTTAAGTCTTCATGTAGGTTCTTCTTAAAGAGACAGGGAAGAAAATTATTGGTGCATCTTTACCTCACCCAAAATCCACACAACGGAGCAGGGAATATTCCTGTGCTTGGAAATAAAATATTGAAGCTGCTAGTGAACAAAATCAAGGTTGTTTAAGAGGACGGGGCCTTGGGGAGTGTCCTTCACATTCTGCCATCCTGATTCATTCATGATTAATATCCACATCTATGTATATTACAAAAGAGGAATTTGTTCCCTTGACTACTTGATTTTGTCATCCTAAAACACGTATTGAGCACTCTTTTGGGCAAAGTAATGGAGAAGACTCAAACCTGAAAGAAAATGAGAGATAGTAATACTCGCTGGATGCCTATGCAATCTCGCTGCTCAACGTGGGTTTTGTGGAGGAGCCGCACAGACACATTATTTAACTTCTCTAAGCTACAGCTTTATTCTGTTAACTGGGGATAAATCATATTTACTTTAAGTCTAGTCATCAGACAAACACAAATAACAACACTCTTAGTATATCACCTAGTTCAACACTTTCAATCATTGTCATGCCTAACTAACCCTATACCTGACACTTTTCTTCTTTTTTAACCATGTCACGCTGTATCTAAAATTAATATTCTTAAATTCCTTTTGGAAACAGCTTGCAATTCTCCCCCGAGACTTCTTGCTCATAATGCCTTAGAGGAGAGACTACTAAAATATTCATTGTTCTGTTTTTTAATTAACAGTACTTGAGTTTTTAATGAAACTAATGTGCTTAATTAAAACAAAACAAAACGCATAAAAAACACTACATGTGAAGGAGATTTCATGGAAGTCCTTTCTGGCAACTTCTATTTGCATCAAATTGTCCAGAACTTTGTCACATGTTCCTGCTGAAGTGAATAGAGGATGGGTGATGTGGGACAGCAGACAGAATAATTGGGGGACACCATTATCTTTGTTGCCTTAACTGATACAAGAGTACTCAACTTCTTCTTGAGTAAATAAAAAAAGCGTTATGTACATTTTACCATATTAAAAAAAGACAGCATAAGCAAATTAAAAAAAAATACATGAAGTATTAGAACTTGAGACCCTCTGAAGGAAAACTGTATTTTCTTAAGAGAAATCAATATAAAGAAAAGAGAAGGCTTTCAGAAAGAACATCTTTCACTCTTTCTCCACATCCTATATGGAAGGTGGGTATGATGCCTGGAAACACATCATCCTTTGCTTTTTACCGTAAGTCAACTAAAGTGAGGAAAATTTCAAATTACATTGCAGAAATGCTGATACTGACTGACCATATTGGCTGTTGAACCAATCAGAGCAGCCACCCATTCAGAAAGCATTTTGTAAGACCATTAGGACCCTATTCATTGAAGCTGCCAGTTCTTGAAATTGAAACCATTCCTAATGAATACACTTAGTTATTCAGGCTGTATTGGATCCCAAACAAACTTCTGTTTCCAGAAACAAGTTCCAGTCTCTGTGATACACCTCTTAGGTTGGTTAATCTCTTCTTTTCTTTGAAGCCTCTTAGTTGAGACGCCTATCTCTCTTCTTGGTGGATCAAGTCACAAGGCTCAAATAAGTAGCAAAACTGGTATGATTCTTTGTTTAAAGAGGACATCTTCAGAGTTGGCTGAGTGTCACAGAAGAGTAATGAATAGGTCACCAAATCTTAGACCCTGATATTAGGAAGGCCTATGTGGTTATCTAATCTAGTGTTTCCCAACCTGGTTACATTATGTATGCATCGAGTATCATAAGTAGGGAGGGAGGGAAGGAGGGAAAGAGAGAGCGAGATTTCCTGGCTTCTCTCCAAAGCAACAGAATTTGTGGTAGGAGGAGATAGTTGATGGCAGGCAATCCGAGAGAATAAGATGTACATTTATTTTTATAGAAACTTCTCCAGCTGGGTCAGTGATTTCCAAGGTCAATTTGACAGCTGAAGGAACTTAGGCCCAAATAAGGGAATTGACAACACCTTTGGGGTCAAAGTGATTGATGGCAGAATCAACATTACAATCCTATGTCCAGGCTACCTGTGTCAAATTCATTCCACTGAGCACCTGTCTGGTGAGGTCCTTGGAGATATTTCTTTCTGGTCCCTTCTCTGTAAGGAAACTGAAAAGTGAATACTGGATGCCTTTTTGCACATGTCGCATGCATATCTCATATGCATGCGAAACTAAGACTCATTTTTTTTTTTACCCACCTATAAACAGAAAGTGAAAGGAAGAGGGGAAAATGGGGAAACTGTTAAGACCCACTATGTAAGGTATAGACACCATTAAAGTCCTTCTTAGGTGAGCAAAGTAAGACTCAGGCAGTTCAAGAAAATTACCTATATTCACAAAGCTGGACAACAACAGAGCTAGGATTACAAATAATCCGAATGCCTTCAACCTTTGTGTTGCTTTGTCAATATTGTGCAGCTACTAGTGAAGGACATGGCTTGCTGCACACACTGTTTAAAGAAATACAGGACTATTGAAATTGGGATCTGAAATCCAAAACAGCCTTGGTATTCTTTACTTGAAGGTCCCTCAAAGCAGTCTAAGTGTGAAAGCTGGATTTTAGAATTAGTTTTGTCCAAGGTAATATTTCTTAATATTTGCAATGAGCTTGCAAAAAATTGAAAGAAGCAGAACTTCCATATTGATGCTGTTTTTAGGTCTCTATTCCGGTTTTTCTTCCATGTTCTCCCCTAGGTTGTAGCCCACAGTCTTCCCAATTGCATAGAATTTATGTCAAAAGCAAGAAGATGAGAAAAGACAGTATACCTTGGAGTACTGATTCCAGATTTTTTCCAAATGAAAATGGTCAGATATGAATTTCTAAACAGAACAAGTTTGCCAGGGGTAGGAACAAGACATGACAGTCAATTAAGATAAATATTTTTCTAAGCCTCATTCTACCAGTGTTACACAATCATCAGTCCTTTTTACTCTTCCACAGAATCACAGAATTATATGATGAATAAATCTTGATTTCTCAGCTCTCGAAGAAAAAGTCAAACCCTGTGATCTCTGAAGCCCTGCAAAAGGATGTGATTTACCAAAGTCATATAAAGGCACCTCTTTCTGTAACTCTGGATGATAAAACAGAACCTAACTGGAGTCCCTGATTTTGCTCTTGCTCTCATAAAACTCTTTTCACAGCAGCAAGAGTTTAAAAAAGTAAACCAGATCAGATTCTTCTTCTTCTCAAAATCCTCCACTGGTTTTCCATCACTCTTAAAACTGAATCCATACTCCTTGCATGGTCTCCAATGTGTGACAATTGGGCCCAAGGGCCCCAGAGGGGACTAGGTAAGAGGCCCTTGCCCACTTACCTAGTCCCATCTGCTTTTTTATGCCCTAGCACCCTCACCTTTTCTCGTCAACACAGCAAACTGGTCCTGTCTCAGAGCCCCTCACTCACTATTCTCCGTTCCAGGAATGTTCTTTCCAGATCTCTCCCTGGGTATGTCCTCCTGTTCAGGTCTCTGGTCCCAAGTTCCTGCCTCAGGGAGACCATCTCTATCCACCTTACATCCTCCCCCTTAAAAAAAAAAATTCTGATAAAAGATGCATAACATAAAAATGCCATCTTGCCCATGTTTAAATATATAGTTTAGTAGTGTGAAGTATACTGACATAGTTGTGGAACCAAACTGCAGAATTCTTTCATCTTGCAAAATTGAACCTCTATGCCCATTAAACAGCTTCCGATTTCTCTCTCTTCAGTCCCTTGTAACCACAACTCTACTTTCTGTTTCTGTGAGTTTGACTACTCTAGGTGCCTCATACAAGTGGAATCATACGGCTATTTGTCTTTTGGGGACTGGCTTATTTCCCTTAGCATTAGTCCTCAAGGTTCATCTTTGTTGTAGCATGTGTCAGAATTTCCTTCCTTTTTAGGTTGAATAACATTCCATTTGATCTATATATCACATTTTGCTTATCCATTCATGTGTTGATGGACATTTGGGCTTTTGGCTATTATGTACAATGCTGCTATGAACATGGGTATACAAATATCTACTGGAGAGCTGGCTTTCAATTCTTTATATCCAGAATTGAGCTGCTGGATCATAACGTAGATCTAATTTTCTGAGGAATTGTTTTCTACTGTGGCAGCACCACTTTACATCAACACCAACAGTGCACAAGTGTTCTAATTTCTCCACATCTTTGCCAATACTTGTTATTTTCTATATTTGTGATAGCAGCCATTCCAGTGGATGTGAAATAATATCTCATTATGATTTTGATTTTCATTTCCTTACTGATTAGTGATGTTGAGCATTTTTTCATTTGCTTGTTAAAGGTTGGTATATCTTCTTTGGCGAAATGTCTATTCAAGTCCTTTTTAATAATTTCATAATAGTTTAGGTCTAATACTGGTAAATGTAGGCTGTTTAAAATGTTCCCCTACTATAATTATTGATGTAATAATATCATTGTACATAAATAATGATTGATAATTCTTATTTTTCCCTCAGGAAAAATTTCTTAGGAGCAGAATTACAAATACTAGGTCAAGATGTGAAGACATTTTATGAGATTTTGATTCATGTTTCCAACAGCTTTCCAGAAGTGATGCACCAGTTTACACTCCCACTAGCAGGGTATAAAAGAAATACCTCCATTTTAAGTACACAGTAGTAAGGTATTAATGTGCAAACTGAAAAAAATATAAACAGTTACTAATTTAAGAGCTGAAGAAATGTCCTCCTCCTATCTTACCCTGACTCACTAGAATGTTTTCCTTTTGCTTTCTGTAAATTGGCCTTATTAACTCAGATAATGGGGAAAATGTGATGCTAAGAAACCTCTCAAGAGCTGAAATTCACACATCAGTCTGTTCTGTGCTTGTCATAATTATTTAGACACAGTTTTGAAAGACATAGTTCTAATCTTGGAACAGGACAAAGCCAAAGAGAGACTGATTCTGAGACAATTTTGAGGACTTACAGAGAATCTGAGTATTACTGATTGTCTTCAGCAATTTAGGATTCAAACTTTTGGGTTTGTAGCACACTCTCAAATATTGTTCTAGAATTTCCTGTGGCATTATGAGAGGGACTGAAAACCAGCCATGGACGAGTCAGTGATATTAAATGTAACCTATCTCATAATGTCTATAAAAATAATTCATGGCTATTTCACCATTCTCTGGGTTGTCATAATGCCTTATGCAGCAGGTGGTTTGCAGCCAAGGCAATAAAAAGCTCTATTCACTCCATTTATTCGTATGTAAAATGTGAATATTGAACTGTATTCATGGTTCTCAAACTGAGTTCCCTAAAGTCACGTGGGGTGCTGCAGTAGAGTAGGTCATTATATTTTGGGGGGAGCAGGGGATAATCTATGTAAGATCCCATAAACTGTACAGTCCTTTTTAAAAAAACATAGCAATAATCTTGGAAACTACTAGACTTGTATCTTTCTAACCATGAGTCTATGGCTCTACCCTTTCCCTTCCATACTTCATTACATTTAGCAGCTAATGCTCACGATAGTTATAGGCAATAGAGAAAAGATGAATTTTTGATTACATTTTTTTTCTTTTTAAGTGCTGATATGTATTTTCATGATACCTGGGTTACCTGTGTAACTCATATGTCAGCTGGAGTTTTCTAGCCCCTTTCAAGTAAATACATTGTTAAATCCATTCTTTGATCCCTATGAAAATCCAAAGATCTCTGGTAGATAGATTTCAGCCAACAAATGTTGGAGAGAGAATGGGGGAGGGTAGAGAGCTGCCATCCCTTGATTACTCTGCTTCTGAACCAGCATCTGTGTGCCCTGTCTCTGTTCTGAAAAGTATCAGATGAAATAATTTTCTCATATCCCTTAAAAATCTTGTTTCACAGGAGGCATTGTGTAGTGTAGTATATTTTATAAAATATAGAAGAATGGGCTGGGATTGTAGGAGTTGGGACATAATAGGAAATTGGCTTAATCACAACCACAACAACTTCAAAATGGACACTAAGTATACGGCTTTTAAAACAGTCTTTGGCTATTCCACCATGAAAAAAACATAAACTATTTTTCAGTCATAACTGCCCACTTCATATCCTCTCAAGATGTCCTCCCTTCACTCTCTTTCCCCTTTTTTCTTCTTCCCTCACTCCCACATGGATTGCCAGGGAGTTAGTAGCGTCTTCTTACTCAATAAAGAAGAATCATTCATTTCTCCTGCACTCTTTCTGCTGTAATCTACTCCAAGCCCACCTTCCTACATCCAGACCAAAAAGCAAACCAAAGCCTCACAAAGAGACTTTCCATTTAATAGGATTCACTCTTCCACAAAACATTCTGGTTGAAAATAATTATGTTGTCTTAATTTTATGTACTTTTAAAAAATTCTAAGTTCTTTTAGGAAGACTCATATATGATGCCCATAATCACGAGTCATATGTGTATTATCTCATATGGGTCATGCTTCGAGTATGTAGAATGTTGTTCTACTCATTATTTAAACATTTTTTTTCAAGTAGTTTTCAAAGGTATTTTGCCCTTCAGTGCCCCAAATGTTTCTTTTAATAATGCTCTTTCCTGATCTCAAATGATTCAGGATTTTTAGTGGGCATTGAGAAGCTATGTCAAATCCATTTGTAAAAGCTTTATTAACTTTAACAGCAAAATCTCGTAAGTTTGGCTTGCTTAATCTATCAATTTAAGGCTCATTAAGATAAGGAACACAAAGCTGGAAGAGAATGCGTCTCTTTTCTTTGAAAATGCTTATAAAATCAAGCACTCAGCTGTTTTCTCATTGTATGTGGCTTTGGAAATGTCAGGCGAGTTTGAACTGTCAAAGCCATCAAAAATACTGCTGAAATTGCAAAGGAAACAATGACCACCTGGGGAAAACACAGTAAACTGTAGGACCCAGGAGTCTGCTTTTCCCATAAGAAGGGAAGTAAATCTTGAAAGGGCAAAGTTGGAGAGCCAAATTCTTCCATATGAAGTCTACAGAAGATTTATCAGTTGTGGGGCTGTGTGGTGAAACACAATATACTATTAGAACATAATTGTCTTATAAAGACTCTCCTCACTTTTGGGGATCACTGTTTCCACTCTATCCTGCCCACCTCTGCCAGTTGTGTCTTCCTTCAAAATCCAGAAAACCTATCCTTGTCTTTCCCCCCAAATCCTTCAATTGACTTTTGGTGGAGATTTGCCCTGATATGGTGCAAAGAAGATGGTCATCTGAGTGAAATAAAGTAAGTTCTGAAGGATGCAATTCCACATAATGAACCTTAGAATAATTACCCAGATGCTCTGGATGTTTTCACATTCTCCTGAAAGCAGAGTCTGAGACAAGGACTTAGTTCTCATTGTAGACTGCTGGGGAGGGGGGCCGGGGGGGTGGCCTCAATCCTTCTAGCTGATTTTTTTAAAATAAATAATTTATTTGTTTTTATTTTTGTCTGTGTTGGGTCTTTGTTGCTGTGCATGGGCTTTCTCTAGTTGTGGCAAGTTGGGGCTACTCTTTGTTGAGGTGCACGGGCTTCTCATTGTGGTGGCTTCTCTTGTTGTGGAGCACGGGCTCTAGGCACATGGGCTTCAGTAGTTGTGGCTCGTGGGCTCTAGAGCACAGGCTCAGTAGTTGTGGCGCACAGGCTTATTTGCTCCACGGCATGTGGGATCTTCCTGGACCAGGGATCGAACCCGTGTACCCTGAATTGGCAGGTGGATTCTTAACCACTGCACCACCAAGGAAGCCCCTTCCTAGCTGATTTTGAAGTACCATGTGGAATGTGTCACTTTAAAGGATGAGATATAGAAACACTTTGTCCATGATTCACATTCTCCATGGGTAGAGGTTGACCACTTGGCATGCCAATTCCTTTACATGTGTGGGCTCTTCAATGTATCAGCTGAGCAAGCCCCTAAGAATTTGGCCAACAGTCCCAAAGTAGAAAACTAGAGAAATACAGCAGAAACTTTAGATGTAGCACTCTTATGAAACATAGGAACTGTCTGCCATGGTTGCATCTCTGAAATCAGAGGTTGATCTGAGAGATGTGAAATAGATTATCAAAAGTGTCTGCTACAGTGTATCTTCATATATTACCCATTGTAAAGATGATTTTGTTAATATAAAAGTAATAACACAGCGCCCATTAATATCCTACTGACTGACAAACTCAATGGTTATTTTCAATTTCTGCTTTTGTGAATATCTGGTGGAATTTGATGCAGTTGGTTGCACCCTTTTCTTTAAATGCTCTAGTCTCCATTCTACTCTGCCTGAGTCTCTTTATTTCTGTCTCACTACTCTCTTAGTTTTCTTTCAGACTTCTCTCATTTACCTACTCCTTAATTTTAGTGTTGACCAAGTTTCCATCCTTGGCCCTCTGCTATTCTCTGGAAGTCCTTTCCTAGACAACATGGTGACAGAAGAAGTCATCTGATCTGCAGATTATTTGGAGATTTTATTGTAAATGGCCACATGCTCACAATAATGCACTAAGTGCTTGACCTAGTTACTGATAAGCTGCATCCACTAAGAAACATGCTTTATTTTATCCATATGAGCTTCTAGAGAAAATGGACTATATCACAAAACAATCCAGATTTTCTGCTTCTCAAAAAAATTGAGACAAAACTAGGTCAGCATCTCTGTACACAAAAACTGGCTTAGACCGAATAACAGCCTTCTAACTTCAGACCAGTAAGCTCCTAAAATATGTACACACATCCACTTCCTCACCCATGTATGCTTTCATCTTTTTCCTCACCAACGTCTCCAAATTTTAAATAGGATGGTAAGGAGTAGAAAACAAGATAACCTTCTATCCAATATAATTTAAGTCTATCATCCTATCATTACCTTCATGGTCAAATTCAATACTTTTTAACTAGTTCTTCTTAAAGTTTGACTATCCTTGGATCACTTGACTTCCCTTTTCTTCCTAACTTTACATAGAACACTGAAATTGTGTCTTAGTCTTTTTTTCCCTTGTATTCTTAGTCTTTATTCCCAGTATCCTGATACTACATGCTTAATTTTTGGCATTTTTTAAAGATTTATTTTTGGAATAATTATCTATCTATCTGTCTCACTTGTAGCTAACATTTGGGGAGACAGTATGGCTTAGGGAAAATAGCACCGGATTGGGGTGAGGCATTGTGTGTCCTAATCTTTCCTGAGTCAGTAAGTAGCACTTAGTGTTGAACTACATTATCGTGAAGGGTCATTCTGGCTCAATAGTTCTAATTTTGCTGCCTTTCTAACCTAGACAAGCTAAGTTCTCAAAGTAAAGAAGATCTCCTAAGTAAATTTTGACCAGATTTACTGTGCAATTTATTGTGCTTTTGATAAATTTTATGTAACTTTACATTTAAATTCCTAATAGCCCTCTTTCAGAGTGTACTGACAGCTCAGTTATTTTTTGACAAATACTTACACTCTAGTAAATATGACTGGCCTGATATGTTTTTTCAAAAACTCCTTTTCCCCCATGTATGCCTGAAGGAAATTATCTTAGAAGTGAAAGGGTGGTCTCCAAGGAAACAGAGCTAAATTCTAAACATTGAACTGTAGCAAACATTTTTTTTTTCCAACACAGTTAGAATAAAACTGCCTGTTTCTTCTAGGTTTCCCCAAGGGGTCAATCCCAGAATCTGAGCTTGGATCCAATGGCAGTGACCCTCCCTGACTTTCAACTCTCTTTTTATAATACCTTCATGCTTCTGAGAGGAAAGAGGTAGAAACAGCCCTCCAGTGGTTCAACAAATGCGTTCAACATACCTATACAACGTTGGGCACAAACTAAGAACTGGGTACATATAGACTTTATTGTTTAATCCTCATTATTCTCGTCACTACTCATGTTTGTATCTTTAGTTCTGTTGTAGCCAATGACTATGAGATTCACTGGTGAGTTACAGAACCGTTCTAGAGTTGAATAATATTCACCTCCTGGTGTTTGTGCAGATTCAGTCTCAGGAATGGCACAGGTTTATAACAGGTATCAACTGTGGACTTGGTTGCATCATTAATTTATTTGGGCCACAGTTTCTCCAGGAGGCAAAATAAGGCATTTGGGAAAGAAGATATTTCATTCTACTCAGTCTCTCTTTTTCTGTTCTATGATTTTAACATATTATTTCAGGGGGTTTTCACCTGGCATGTAAGGAAGATTCATGCCTTTGTTTCTTATAAATCCTGAAGTTCTATGATTTATTCCCTTAAATTTTATGAAGTAATTACTTGCAAGAGTTCTTCCTTGTATGAACTGTAATAAAAATGACTTAAGAAAAATGGTTAGTCTTTGCATAAAATTAAGCAGAAATTAAATTAAAAGGCAGGACATCTGTTCATTTTACATCAAGTCTTTGAGGATGTTCCCAATGAACTGCAGAGTTTGTGATGCTAAGGAAAATTGGGGCAAATTTCGATTTCTATAATTGACCTTTCCTATCTCCATGCCATGGATCGCTCCATTTCCTATTTTCTGCCTAATCTGAGCCCAGACTTCCAATTGTGACACAGTAAGTTCCATCAGCTAATGAATCAACTGGTTCAAGAGGAATTTTCCTTCTTCAAACAGACCTTATCCAGGAGAAAAGAGTGAAACGCGAGGCTATATAATGTAGAGAGAATGAAATATAATAATAACTATCATTGATTGAGAACTTATGTCAAGAACTGTATTTACATTTACATTCATTATTTCAATAAGTCCTCAAAACAAACCAAAACATAATGAAATAAGTCCAAAAGGTTGGTTTGAAACATGGAATCATCTTTTCCAGAAAGGTACAGAAAGACATGTAAAGATATGAGGTAATAAGAGCTAAAATTTACTGACCACCTGCTGTATGTAAAGTAGTGTAAAATTTACTGACCACCTGCTGTATGCTTTTGATATAATTTGTTTTTCTAAATCTCAGACAATCCCATGAGGTGTAATGTCATTAATCCCTGTTTTCTAGATTAGAAACGTTAAGACAAAGAAAAATTAAGTAATTAGCTCCAGGTCACATGACAATGAAGTTCACTTCAGATTAAAGATTGATAATTAATTATAATCTTGAGTCTCTAAGTTCACAAACAGACATTGCTTCACAATGCTTTCCATCCAGCGACTGAATGTTCCTTCGTGGAGACATGAGGACACAGGGAGAGTTTTCTCTAATAAGCTGGACACAGAAACACTTGCTCTTACGATCACATCATATAATTTCCAAGAAAGAAAGAGAGGAATAGTTATCAGAAGCTATTTCTGGGACGGATGTAATTTGGAAGAAAGTAAAGACAAATGCGATATTGCTATTGTATTTTAATATCATTATAAAGTCATTTTGCTTTTTTATAGGTTCCTTTGTTTTTTCTCAGAGTGTTAGGGAAAATTGGGCTTATTTCTTTTGTCAAACGAATTTCCTCCAGGTCAGAAAACCAATCACAGAGGAGGAGGCAGTATTTCTTGGGAGCATATAAACAAGTTTCACAGTTTACAAAGGATTTTAGAGTCCCATTTTCTCCCTCTAATGTAGTCTGCAAAAGGAAAAATAGGTGATGGGTACACCAAGGCAGCTAAAATGGCAGAGAAGGTGAGAGAGGGAGAGAGAGAGGGAGGAAGGATAACTTCAGGAAAGAAAAGTTTTCCTGCTAAGAACCCCTAGAGTTCAGGGAATGATCTGGCAATGGTCACTGCTGAAGGATTAATACAGAAGGCATCTGCTGGGGACAGGTGGCAGCCCAGCAGAGAGGGAAACAGAGGCATTTGGTATCAGAAAAAGAAAACAGAAATAAAAATCTCTTAATTCCACTCTTCCATTTTTGCAAAAAAAAACTAGTTGGTGTGTATTAATGATAATATCTCCATTTTAAATGAGAATAGGTACTGTGCAAGGCTTCAGCCTCCACGTGTTATCTGCATATGAAATTTTGTTGAAGAAAAGGATGTAATCAAAAGTGGAGATACATAATCTGATGCTATATATAGCAGGCATTCCCAGAAGTGTTGGGAGGAGAAATTTCACATTACACAGAGATTTTTAGAAATTGTGACTAGAAGAAACTGAACAAAGTGTGCTGGACGAAGTTTCCCCACATCAGTGAACCATGAGAGAGAAAGGGGATTCCCTTCACAGAAACACTCTTGTCTACTGAGACTCTAACACAAGACTATTCCTGCCATTTACCAGCACAGAGGTGAACACTTCATTCCCCTCACAATCCCTTTGACTCCACCATTGCTGAAGCAAAGTTCTGCTTAGGATTCTACCCGTCCCTTTTTCCTGGTAATATCCTCTTCAAGCCACATTTTGATTATGAATTTGTCTATTTCTATCACTTTAATTATTTATTGCAGGAAGTATAACTGATAAACACATTTAAAAAAGAGACATAGGGCTTCCCTGGTGGCGCAGTGGTCGAGAGTCCGCCTGCCGATGCAGGGGACACGGGTTCGTGCCCCGGTCCGGGAAGATCCCACATGCCGCGGAGCGGCTGGGCCCGTGAGCCATGGTCGCTGAGCCTGCGCGTCCGGAGCCTGTTGCTCCGCAACAGGAGAGGCCACAACAGTGAGAGGCCCGCGTACCGCAAAAAAAAAAAAAAAAAGAGAGACATAAAAAGTAGAAATCAATAGAAGTATGATGATGGGAGTTCTCCATAAAGGAGCACTGACAGTGTAAAACTGTAATTTTCATTTGTTTTTTAAACTGAAATTGTTTACTTTGGCATCTAGTTTATGATGGTATTACTGAGTGTCAAGTGAGACCTCCTTTGAGTGAGTGTCCTGTAGTTTTTGTAAATTTTGTCTTGCTAATACTTGCCCCAGTCTTTTAATGCTGGGCCAAGATAAGGTTGTCCATGTTCTGAGAATTTCTGGGAGATCCCAGGAATTTATCTGTTAAGTTTTTCTCTTCTTTTTTTAAATTCTCTTTTCTTTTGCATTACCCATTTCTACCTGGCTATTACAAAGTAATGGTAGACAGCAAAGGAAACCAAACAGACTTATTCACAGTGTCTACTGAGGCACTGGCATAGTGTCTATTCTGGCATTGTTGCTGCTTACGTTGGGAAGCCTCTCACAGGCACTGGGGTCTGGCACATGGACAAGACACCCTCTGACTCAGGCCCAGGTCCTTGGGAGTTGAGGCCTCTACAGATAAATACCTGTAGCTCTTTATGGGAGGAGGATGTCTGGCAGAGGCCAGCACGCTGGCTGCTAAAGCCTGTATTGGGTGCCCTGGGAGTACATATCAGCTTCTGTCTTCAGAGGATGGTGTCCTGGGCCCCTGGTCCTGTGTTTGAGTGCTGGTATGGCTCTTGAAGAGAGAGTTTATTCTCCTTTGAAACAGATATGTAGGTAGCCAACAGGCACCTTAGAACTTGGTAGGAACGATGTAAGAGTGTGTGAGTGGGGCTCTGGTCAGCACTGAAGAAGTGTGATTGAAACCAGCCTTGAGCCCCTGGCAGCCTGGCTAGAGAGCTCTGCGTGGAAAGGGGTATCTGTGGCTGGGCCAACGAGAGTACTTTAGGCTTCAGGGAGCCTAAGTTAAGCTATTGTGTCCAAGAAATTATTGTTCTGGCAGCCTATTAACAGACTGTAATAAGGAAAAGAAGAGGTGTTCCCAACCTTGTCACAGAATATCTTAAACCCTTGATATCAAGAGCAACATGATTACCTTATCTGTCTCAGGACACTGTGACTTCTAAAAACCAAGGCTTTTTTTTCTAGGTTAACCTTGACTTCTTTGGTTTTATTGCTTAAAATGATAAGTTCTATCTTTGGAAGCAGCTTGGGTCCATATGCAAATTAAATTGTGGGCAGGCTCATCATATACCTTTGTCCCATTCAGGCTCTTTCGGGATTCAAGAATAAGTAGGCACTGTGACAGCTCAGACTATCACATTTTCCCAGAATCTATCTAAAGACGTGGTATAAATAAATAGAGGAAGAGACGCATAGAGGCTAGAAATGGAGTTCCCAGCGTATACAAATATAGCAATATTTCAAGCATTATCCATGGAGAGGGCACAGGGCTATGGACTCAAATATACCTACTGCTCGATGGATATAATTCCACAGTGGAGATGAAACTGCCAGGCTCACACAGTCACAGTAATCACAAACAGTGATGTCCCTGAGCTGATGCCCTTTGTTCTGATTCCATCTAGTTAACTATCTACTACCCTATTCCAATCGTGTCCCCTGTCAATCATGTGCTAATAACTTTTCTAGGTATAGAGGACACAGTGATGAATGAAATAGACCATGAAGTCCCTACCTTCCTGGAACTTGCATTCCTATAAGTGAAGCAAAATTCAACAAATAAATGTATAACACATTTGTTGTGACCCACACAACGGAGAACAATGAACTCTGGCAAGGAAGATAAAGGATGCTGAAGGACTGGGGGCTTTATTTTATGTGGGATTATCAAGGAGGACGTCACCAACGAGGAGGGCATCTTAACAGAAGAAGTGAGGTCTGAAGAAGTGAGGAAGTAATCTTTCTCACTGGAGGAAGAATGTCTCCAGCAGAGGAAACAGCAAATACAGAGTCCCTGAGGTGGGAAAAAGCCTGAGCTGTTCTGTCAACTGAAAAAAAAAAAAAAAAAAATAGTGTCAAGGAGGAGAGGTGAATAAGGGAGTGGAAGAAAGGGTGAGGGGCGAGGTCAGAAGCAGTCGAAGGACAAGTCACTTGGAAGCATTGGACCATTGTAAATACACTGCCTTTGCTCTGAGATGAGAAGACTTCGGAGAGTGTTGAGCAGTGGAGTTACGTGATTTCATTTACATTTTAGCAGGCTCATTCTTTCCAGGAGTTTGACAGAAAGGCCACAAAGAAGTGAGGTGAGAGATGTGATGTGGGAGGCAATAAAAATTTTTGTTGTGGAGAAATTAAAAGCATTTTTATGTGTGTTTGGAGAAAATTCACCAGAGGGGAGGGGAGTCGGGTTTTAGAATGCAACAAAGGAATAGAAGAATTATCACAATGATGGAAATTAGAGAAGGGATAGAATCTAATACATTGGTGGGAGGATCGATTTATGTGAGAAGACAATTCAAATTAATTGACAGAATGCTGATCTATATAGGGGACTATACATAGACATGGATAAACATGACGGTTTGGTCATGTGGAAGTCCTCCTTCCATTTTCTTGATGAAATAGAATGCAAGAGTATTAGCCGAGAATGAGCATTAGGGAGGTCATATGCATTTTGATCACCTGGCTTTTTTCTTTCAAATCCCTTCCTTTGCCCAAGTCACCCTTCCTGGGGTGCACAACGGGCCCCGCCTGCCCTGTGCCCTTGCAAGAACTGAATAAGTCTGCCCAGGAAAAGTCAGTGGGACTTACACTGCAGTCATACTATGAAACTTCTAACTCGAGGTGATTTTTTTCAGCCAGAGGGGCCTAACCTTCCTTAAATGTTCTTCATAGAAGCAATCAGATCCAGAATTCATATCTTTAGAAAAGCAGCCTTCCTCTTTCTCGAAGCAAACCAGGCACATAAGAAGTATTCTTGCGACAGCCAGCCTACTAAGCCACATAAAACTGGGCTATTATTACTTGTGTCCTTGTAGGTATTTTAGCCTTTAAATGGTGATACTATCATTTTAATTAAAGCTGAGGTTTCTTCAGAATTCAATTCAAAAAGAGACTGCAGGGCCCCATTTTACAATAGAAACTAAATCCTCAGTCCACAGGTAAAACAAAGTATATATATGAAGGTAGGCAGAGTTGGAAGGTTTCAAAATTTGATGGTGGGAGATCAGTGTTACAAGGGCACAGCAGACAGATACTCCCAGGACTATGAAATTATAAAATTCCTTTTATGAAGCACAAGATGAGATACAGAAAAAAATCTATAAATCGGGGACTGTGTAGGGAGTGAGATACACCTTGTGGAAAATGTTACTCTATCTTCTTTGATCCCTGAGTGATATGAGTAATTTAATTAATATGCCCATTTTACACATAGGATATGGAGATACTGAAATCTTCAACCTACACAATACTGGAAAATAATTAAGATAGAGCAGAGTGTTGCGATGGCAGCATTATTCTCATTTGGAGCTGGAAAATCACTTGTCGGAGGCTATCCTGTGCATCACAGTATGTATAACAGCATCCCTGGCCTAAACCCATGGATGTCAGTCGTACTTCCTAACTGTAACAAACAAAAACGTCGCCAGGTGTTGATAAATACCCCTTGGAAGGGCAATATCAACATCACCCTTGACTGAAAACCACTGGTATAGACAAAGTGCCCAGCATTGTGTATGGAGCATAATTCTTGCCCTGTAAAGATAATTTCATAAAAATAACGAAAGTCAGAACGTTTCCCACTTCCAATACAATAGGGCCAGGATTTTTTTCCTCAGCAAAGTTTTCGTTTCAACAGCTTTTAAAAAAACTTTATTTAGGAATAATTGATAAATATAATTGTATATATTTAATGTGTAAAATGTGATCTAGGTAATTAACACATCCATCACCTCACATAATTAACTGTGTGTGTGTGTGTGTGTGTGTGTGTTTGTGTGTGTGTGTGTGTGTGTGTGTGAGAGATAGGAATGCTTCAGATTTGCTCTCAGTAGCTTTCAAATATACAATTCCATATTCTTAACTATAGTGACCACAGGGCATTTTAGATCCTCAGAACTTATTTTCTTATAATTGAAAATGTGTACCCTTTGACCTACATCACTCCATTCCCCCCCCCCCCCCACAGCTCTTGGCAAATACCATTCAATTCTCAGTTTCTGTGATTGAGGTTCTACACTACATGTCAATATTCAATAGGTTATTTAGTGTAAATATCTCCCTCAGAGACTCATCAATTCTTGGATGTAGTATCACTTTGGATTGAATAGGTGGAGCCTGTATTTGGGGCCTTGTGTCTCAAAGTTCTTTCTAGAAATTTTCTAAATCCCCTTCGGTTCCTGGGAGCCACCAGGCTGGCAGTGAGTGACAAAGGGGTGAGGTGCCCTGAGCCCAGATGGGACCCCCACCACTGAGTCCAGTGATCAATGTCTCACACACTTCAGGGATGGCCCTGTCTGGGTACAGGACAAGATTGAGTATAGGATCCTTCAAACAAGTACTTGTTTCACTTCACCCATGAATCCTGTTTGGAGTTGTGATAGTTATAAATATTGCCTAGAGAGGCTAATTACTGATATAAATTTTATTAACAGATTGACACAATTATCAGCATTATCGGATGATAAAAATAAACAGAGGTTACTTATGTAAGGAACACTGAGAGCTTCAAGGTGTCTCTGATGCCCCTGAACAAATGTCTATATGTGTCCATATGTGAATTATTATTGGGAACGTGTTTGTGGATTTCCTCAGATTCTGAATCAATCAGCAATACAATTCTGTACTATTCTCGAAAAAGAATTTGGATTTGGAAAATGTGGGTCCACGTCGAGCATCTATGCACTTAAATGCTTGCCTTCCAAAGGCTTTTCTTCTGGGAGTTTTAGTGATTTTCAAATTTCTCAACAAAAGCTTTTAAGTTTTATGGATAATTTGTGAAATACAGGAAGACTGGCACATTTATAGGTGAGTCAATAGTTTTAGGGTTGCAATGATATATTTTCCATCTCGTTTAGATCTTAGAAAAAGTTTGTCTGATCTTTCTTTCAGAGACATCCTTGGTCTCCTCACCTCTTTCTGAAAAAGTCTTACTTCGATACCAGTGACCTTACAATGAGGAAGAGACTCTCTGGCATGTCTTCTTGTAACCTGTCACAGTTTGCCAGTCAGATATGCTGTACATACTAAAGGTCTTAACTAGGTCAGATCATTTTTCTTTTCTTGAATTTCAAATGTTAACACTTCACTTAAAGGAGGTTCAATTAAAGTTCTCATCTTAGATATTCTGTGATAGTTGAGTATTTCTACTACTTAACCTGTGACATTCTCTTTCAGTATACTTATGTGAATGATATGTCTTAGTCTTATAACTTTTATAGGGTAGGTTCCAAATTCCATTAGTGTTACGTTACTAAATCTGCCTAAGTTCTATTAACTCATTTTCAATAAAGCAACACTCTCTGTTAGTCTGTAGATGTCTATGGCTGTGTGGAGCCGTGTGGAGGATAGGCTCTTGGTGCTCCAGCCAGGCATCAGGGCTGTGCCACTTACGTGGGAGAGCCAAGTTAAGGACACTGGTCCACAAGAGACCTCCCAGTTCCACGTAATATCAAACGGCGAAAATCTCCCAGAGATCTCCATCTCAACACCAACACCCAGCTTCACTCAACGACCAGCAAGCTACAGTTCAGGACACCCTATGCCAAACAACTAGCAAAACAATAACACAACCCCATCCATTAGCACAGAAGCTGCCTAAAATCATAATAAGGCCACAGACACCCCAAAACACACCACCAGATGTGGACCTGCCCACCAGAAAGACAAAATCCAGCCTCAACCACCAGAACACAGGCACTAGTCCCCTCCACCAGGAAGCCTACACAACCTACTGAACCAACCTTAGCCACTGGGGACAGATACCAAAAACAACAGAAACTATGAACCTGCAGCCTGCAAAAAGGAGACCCCAAACACAGAAAGTTAAGCAAAATGAGAAGACAGAGAAACACACAGCACATGAAGGAGCAAGGCAACAACCCACTAGACCTAACAAATGAAGAGGAAATAGGCAGTCTACCTGAAAAAGAATTCAGAATAATGATAGTAAAGATGACCCAAAATCTTGGAAATAGAAAGGAGAAAATACAACAAACATTTAACAAGGACGTAGAAAAACTAAAGAGCAAACAGTGATGAACAACACAATAAATGAAATGAAAAATTCTCTAGAAGGGATCAATAGCAGAAAAACTGAGGCAGAAGAAAGGATAAGTGACCTGGAAGATAAAATAGTGGAAATAACTAGTGTAGAACAGAATAAAGAAAAAACAATGAAAAGAATTGAGGACAGTCTCAGAGACCTCTGGGACAACATTAAATGCACCAACATTCGAATTATAGGGGTTCCAGAAGAAGAGGAAAAGAAAGGGACTGAGAAAATATTTGAAGAGATTATAGTTGAAAATTCCCTAATATGAGAAAGGAAATAGTTAATCAAGTCCAGGGAGTACAGAGAGTCCCACACAGGATAAATCCAAGGAGAAACATACCAAGACACATATTAATTAAACTATCAAAAAATAAATACAAAGCACAAATATCAAAAGCAGCAAGGGAAAAACAACAAGTAACACATAAGGGAATCCCCATAAGGTTAACAGCTGATCTTTCAGCAGAAACTTTGCAAGCCAGAAGGGAGTGGCAGGACATATTAAAGTGATGAAGGAGAAAAACCTACAACCAAGATTACTCTACCCAGCAAGGATCTCATTCAAATTTGACGGAGAAATTAAAAGCTTTACAGACAAGCAAAAGCTAAGAGAATTCAGCACCACCAAACCAACTTTACAACAAATGCCAAAGGAACTTTTCTAGGCAGAAAGTACAAGAGAAGGAAAAGACCTACAATAATAAACCCAAAACAACTAAGAAACTGGTAATACGAACATACATATTGATAATTACCTTAAATGTAAATGGATTAAATGCTCCCACCAAAAGACACAGACTGGCTGAATGGATACAAAAACAAGACCCATATATATGCTGTCTACAGGAGACCCACTTGAGACCTAGGGACACATACAGACTGAAAGTGAGGGGATGGAAAAAGATATTCCATGCAAATGGAAATCAAAATAAACCTGCAGTGGCAATTCTCATATCAGACAAAATAAACTTTAAAACAAAGACTATTACAAGAGACAAAGAAGGACACTACATAATGATCAAGGGAGCGATCCAAGAAGAAGGTATTAACAACTGTAAATATTTATGCACCCAACATAGGGGCACCTCAATATATAAGGCAAATACTAACAATCATAAAAGGGGAAATCGACAGTAACACAATAATAGGGGATTTTAACACCCCACTTTCACCAATAGACAGATCATCCAAAATGAAAATAAATAAGGAAACAAATACCGTATGTTATATATGGAATCTAAAAAATGAAAAAAAATGGTCAGAAGAACCTAGGGGCAAGACGGGAATAAAGATGCAGACCTACTAGACAACGGACTTGAGGATACGGGGAGGGGGAAGGGTAAGCTGGGACAAAGTGAGAGAGTGGCATGGACATATATACACTGCCAAATGTAAAAAAGAGAGCTAGTGGGAAGCAGCCACAGCACAGGGAGATCAGCTCAGTGCTTTGTGACCACCTAGAGGGGTGGGATAGGGAGGGTGGGAGGGAGGGAGATAAGGGGGAAAAGATATGGGGACATATGCATATGTATAACTGATTCACTTTGTTATAAAGCAGAAACTAGCACACCACTGTAAAGCAACTGTACTCTAATAAAGATGTTATAAAAAAATAGGCCAAATGAAAATCTTATTCATACTTTATAGCAATTCTGTGCTGTAGGTTCCAGTGGTCCCATTTTAAAGGTGATGAAACTAAGGTTCAAAGGAACACTGGACTGGTTATTTCTAAATATAGAAGCAATACTTTGATCTATAGGTCACCAAAGCACATACCTTTCCTTAGGTTATTCTGAAATATTGTAAAAGAGAAAAGAAAATAATAAAAAGGTCTTTGTTGGGAAAATAAAGGTCAGGAACCACAGGACCATCTGGCTGTGGTCTTACAAACCCACGGAGTTTATTAAATAATAATCAACTAACAATTCATTATTAATCAAAGGAATATACAACATACAAATCATAACTTTTTTGTTTATATGAGAAAGCCAAAGTTATCAGCCTTATTTCAAATGAGAGCACGCATATTAACAAAAATATGAGGATGCTTTAACTGGGGCAGGAATTTCCCCCATTACATTTATGATTCTTAATAAATTTTAAAAATTTGCTCTAGAAAATAGGGTAAAGAGCCTCACCGTTAGCTTTGTAGACTTATTGTTTGTTTGTTTTTTGCAGTACGCGGGCCTCTCACTGTTGTGGCCTCTTCCGTTGCGGAGCACAGGCTCCGGACACGCGGGCTCAGCGGCCATGGCTCACGGGCCCAGCCGCTCCGCGGCATGTGGGATCTTCCCGGACCGGGGCACGAACCCATGTCCCCTGCATCGGCAGGCGGACTCCCAACCACTGCGCCAGCAGGGAAGCCCTGTAGACTTTTTTTAGGAATTCAGGAACTTGATTTGGAACCAATGGTTGGTTGACCCTCTACTTATTTGAGTAAATGAAACATTTTCACCAAATGCCATAAGACAAATTAAAAGTAGATCCAGAATTAAAACCCATTTCTTCTGTCCCCCTAGATCATTAGTCTCATGATTATTTTGCCCCTTTGCCTCTTCTTTCATGGCCCAAATACAATTTAACATTAAATCCATTTTCTGCCTTTAACCTCACCTCCATATATATATTTTTGTTTACAAAAAGTCTTAGTATAAAATCTAAGACAAGAAGTCAGAGTAACAGAGAAAGGTCATAACTAGTAAAGGGAATTTTAGATATTATTTTTAGTCATTTTACTTAAGACTGTTTAAGAATATCTTTCTCTAATGAATTAAAATGTGTATTAATTTCAGAAAGTTGTATAGGAATAAAACAGAAAGGAATGATAGTGACAAATGTATTGGCTTATATAACTCAACAGTTAAGGGATAGTTTGCTTCCAACTCAGCTGGATCCAGGTGCTCTGATAATGTTTTCAGGGCTCTGCACCTCCTCTACATTTCTTGGTGCTGCTCTCTTCTGTGGAGACTTCATTCTTAAACAGACTTCCCTCACATAGTTTGGAAGATGACCAAAAGCAGCACCAGGGTTAAGTGGTTTTGAAACTTGCCTTTCCAGATTTACTAGAATGTGTCCTTTGAAATAACTCTGAAGGGTACTGCTCTAGTCATGTCTACCACACTTAGACCAATAGTTGTGGACACAGGGTACCATGTTTGCCCAAAACCAAGTCACTCCTTCATACCCACAACCACAGGTGGCTCTGTGATTGGCAGTCTCCAGAAACTATATGAGGTGGGGAAGAGGCAATTCCTCAAGCTAAGGGAAACTGGACAAACATCTTTCCATTAAAACTTTCCATAGAAAAGACTACTGAGATTATAAAAGGCCATTTATTTGACAAAACACCATCACAGTAGTCCCTCTACTCAATAACCTGCACTTTGCTTAAGGTTAAACTATCCCTAAAAATAAAGGCTATATATCAATATTTTATATCCTTAAGCAGTTAGAACTTATAATGTATCTCTTTTCCTAATGCAGTCAATGGAAAATTATGTGGCCTGTTCTCTCATGTAGTAATGATCATATCAATGATACCTATAATATCATTATCAATGCACTTTCCACAAGAGCAGCCTCAGAAAGTTTTGCTTTCACCCTCACGATCTTTTATATTTTTCTTAATATAATATGCAGTTTAAGACTTGGAAAGGTCAATTCTCTAGGTAAAAATCAGCTTCTACATGTGGGTTCTGATACTTGCCTGAGATTCTCTTGGATTGATAGATAGCAAGGAGATGATATCCTATAGTCCCTCAATCCCGGAGGAGAAGGAGGAAATGATTTGCATTCTAACAAGTACCACTTTGTACTAAGCATCTGGGATGAGAGAGTAAAACTCAGATGAATAAGTTACAGGCTACCTGTCCTCCTCAACTTTTAATCTTTTCCTTATGTTCATTCATCTGCATTTATTCATCTCTGAATGCCTAACATCTAAAACAGCTCCAGGCGTTGATAGGAGTTCAATAAGATTTCTCTTAAGGAGGAAAGAGTGACAAGAAAATCAATGACTATAATGCAGAATATCAAGTTCTTTGATGGAAGAAGTAGAACAGAGGAGAACTAATCAAGCCTCAAGAGGTACCATGAAGTATTTACATAAGAAGCTATGGGAGCCGATCCACAATGGACCTCTTACACTCCTACACATCTTTCTGAGTATGTAAAAATTGCAAGGCACTGATCTTGATGGTTCTTTCATCCAGACCACTCCTCGGGATTGAGTATGTGGTTATAAATCCTGAAAATTAGAAAACACAGCACAGGAATGCACTGTGAGGTCCTACAATGCTCCTGGTCTTGTTCTGCGAGAATTGCTTACATTTGCTATAAAAGGAGAGGAAATTTACCCTAAAATGACACCCAGCAATATGGAGATATATATGTACATATATAAATATGTAATTCAATGTAGCATTGTTTGCATTGTTTGTAATCTCCTACATGCCTTTAAATTGAGGAGTGGTTGAGGAAGTTGTGGTATATTTAAAAACTGAACTGCTGTGTATCTATAAAAAAATGAAATTCTATGAACCAACATGGAGAAGTTTCTAGGATATATTGTTAAGTGTAAAAGCAAAGTATATAAAAGTATCTTTAGAAGAAAATAAACAGGAAAATACACCGCTATCTACTCATTTTAAAAAAATGAAGAAAAAATAAACAGAGACTAGTGGGATTGCTTACCTACAAGGAGTGGGTGAAAACAAAGTGAAAATGATAGAAGAAATGTGCTGAATGGGTGAAGACACTTCTCTGAATATACGGTTTGTACAGTTCTGGCTTCTGCAACCATGTTAATGTTCTGCACACTCAAGAATATCACATTTTTTAAAAAAACAGCAGGGTTGGGCACAAACCCTAGGACCACAAAACAAATGAATCAAACCATGTTTCAAATGAATGACATAACCTTACTGAAAGAGGAAAACAGAAAAATAACTTTTGAATATAGTATTTATAGAAATGTAAACAAATACTGAACTCTAATTGGTAGGTTTTTTAAAATTTTACAATTCTGACACTAGTTTCTGACTTTCTGTATATTCTAGGATTAAACAAATTGGTAAATATATTATACATAGATATCTACAACTTACTTTCAAATGATTCGGAATAAAATTCATAATTATGTGTGTGTGTATTATAAGGTCAAATACAAATTAAAAATAAGAGGCTTAATTTTCCTTATTGAAAATAAAGAAAGGGGGACACTTCCCTTTTTTTAGAACATTTACTTTAGAAAATATTTAATTGTAGACTCTTTCTCTGTCTTTTTGAAATGTATGTAAATCTTTCAAGAGGCTAAGTATGACTCTTACCAGCTGGATAATGATGCAACAATATATACAGTAAATATATATATAGGAAGATGAGATTATATACATACATATGACATATATACATGACAATATGTATAAGAAGATGTGATATTAGATATAACATAGTAATAGAATATAATCTACATATAATATATGTAGAATAAGATAGAATATTATTCATCCATGAGAAAGAAGGAAATCCTGTCATTTGTGACAACACGCATGAGAACATTATCCTAAGAGACCTTGAGAGCATTATTCTAAGTGACAAAAGCCAGCCAAAGACTAATACTATATGAGATAATGTATATGTAGAATCTAAAAACTGAACTTATAGAAACAGAGGGTAGAATCATAATGGCTGTCAAGCCCTGGGGCGGTAAGGGAGATGAAGAGATATATTGGTCAAATGGTACAAACTTCCAGTTAAAAGATGAATAAGTTCTGGGAAAGTTAATGTACAGCATGGTGACTACAGTTAACAATTCTGTATTATGTATTCGAAAGTTGCTAAGAGAGTTGATCTTAAAAGTCCTCACCATAAAAAAGAAATGGTAATTACGTGAATTAATGGAGGTATTAACTAACCCTACTGTGTTAATCATTTTGCAATCTATAAGTGTATCAAGTCATCGTTATACTTAATGTTATATGTCAATTATATCTCAAAAAAGCTGGAAAATTTTTCTTTCTTTTCCAAAAAAAAAAAAAAAAAAAATGAGTGTTTCTTATTCTACCTATGTTACAGGTTCTTCACCGTAATGCACCCTGCTGCATGTTCAGGCTTCACCTGGCCCTTCACATCAACCTGTAGGATTTGGATCTTGGGTAATTGGCATGAATGGATAGCCATTAGGAAGATTGTTTTAATGAATGTAGCATGATTATATCAATTGGTGTTATTAGCACATATATTAATAAAGGCTTGCAATGAAGCAGGTAGAGTGAGTGAGGAGAAACCACTCTTAGTAAAGTAGAAATGAGAGAAAGAGAATGAGAAAGTAGGATTCTTGACACATTCCATGTCCCAAAGGAAGCTTGGAAGGCTTTGAATGTCAATTCTTAGACCTGCAGTCAATGGCATCGTTCTAGTAGGGACTGGTATCTGTGATGTTTTCATCAAGAAGATGACTGAAGCATACTTTTTCAGGTGGAACAATACTTATTGAATAGCCAAGTGGTTGCTAACACTGTAAATCATGTCAAGATAGACCTTATTTCAAATTTTAGCTTTAGCCATATGCATTATCTCATGCAGTCCTCATATGTAGGCATATTACAGAACAGAAAATAATATGAAGGTTAAGTAATTGAACGAAGTCTGGCATATTTAGTACCGTGCTTGGTGTGTAATAAATATTAATAATTTCAATAGGTAGCTAATTATTATAATGAAGAGAAAGATGATGATGATTCTATGGTTACCTATGTAAGCCACTGAACAAAGACATAAACAGAATATCCCTAAACCTCTCAAAGTTCTCACAAAATGATGAAAAACACTTATATGTTAGGAAGTAGACTCAGAAATGTTAATTAACTTGCACAAGGTTACACACTAATGATTGATGACGCTGGAATTTGAGTTCATATCTGTCTCGATACAAAGACAGTATCTTAATGACATTTTGCACATCTATACTGAACTCCATCAGCATTCAACTGTTTTATGCAGCCTGTGCAAAAGTCCCTCCTCCTTCCCATACACTAACCGGAATAGCTTCAGGGTATTTGGTTTCCACACATAAGTGTCCTTTCCTTAAAGCAGAATGTTTGCCCTTAAATAGGATGAACATGCCTTTTGGTCTCACAAGTATATCTGTGAGAGACACGGATTAGCCTTGACATCTGTTACTGATTTATGACTTTAAGGATCAAAATGTTTTAAAATGGTTAAAGCTCAATCCTATATGTTTAGATGGGGAAGCTAGGAATAAATAGTTCATTTTTGCTATCGCCACTTAAAACTTAATTTAATAAACGGCTATTATAAACCAGTCCCTGACAAAAGTTGTACACGTTTTATCTTACTTAGTATTTTTTTAAAAATACCTTCTGGCTTGGTTATTTTAACATAGTAACAAGTATTTTAAAGGTAATACCAGGAAAGGACCTTCAAGATGGTGGAGGAGTAAGATGTGGAGATCACCTTCCTCCCCACAAATACATCAAAAAATACATCTATATGTGGAACAGCTCCTACAGAATGCCTACTGAATGCTGGCAGAAGACCTCAGACCTCTCAAAAGGCAAGAAACTCCCCACGTACCTGGGTAGGGCAAAAGAAAAAAGAAAAAACAGAGACAAAAGAATAGCGAAGGGACCTGCACCTCTGGGAGGGAGCTGTGAAGGAGGAAACATTTCCACACACTAGGAAGCCCCTTCACTGGTGGAGACTGCGGGTGGCAGAGGGGGGAAGCCTTGGAGCCACGGAGGAGAGGGCAGCAACAGGGGTGCAGAGGGCAAAGCGGAGAGACTCCCGCACAGAGGATCGGTGCCAACCAGCACTCAACAGCCCGAGAGGCTCGTCTGCTCACCTGCTGGGGCAGGCGGGAGCTGGGAGCTGAAGCTCCGGCTTCGGAGGTCGGATCCCAGGGAGAGGACTGGGGTTGGCTGCGTGAACACAGCCTGAAGGGGGCTAGTGCACCACAAGATAGCATGGACGGAATCCAGGAAGAAGTCTGGAACTGCCTAAGAGTCAAGAGACCATTGTTTGGGGGTGCACGAGGAGAAGGGATTCAGAGCACCACCTAAACGAGCTTCAGAGATGGGCACAAGCCATGGTTATCAGAGTGGACACCAGAGACGGGCATGAAACACTAACGCTGCTGCTGCAGCTACCAAGAATCCTGTGTGCAAGCACAGATCATTATCCACACCTCCCCTCTCTGAAGCCTGTGCAGCTCGCCACTGCCAGGGTCCCGTGACCCAGGGACAACCTCCCCGGGAGAACACACAGCATGCCTCAGGCCGGTGTAACTTCACGCTGGCCTCTGCCACTGCAGGCTTGTCCCGTATTCCATACCCATCCCTCCCCAGAGCCTGAGTGAGCCAGAGCCCCCTAATCAGCCACTCCTTTAACCCCCTCCTGCCTGGGGGAAGAACAGATGCCAGAGGGTGACCTAAATAAAGAGGCGGGGCCAAATCCAAATCTGAACCCCAGGAGCTGTGCAAACAAAGAAGAGAAAGGGAAATCTCTCCCAGCAGCCTCAGGAGCAGCAGATTAAATCTCCACAATCAACTTGATGTACCCTGCATCAGTGGAATACCTGAATAGACAACGAATCATCACAAAATGGAGGTGGTGGACTTTGGGAGCAAAATGGAGGTGGTGGAGTTGGGGATTGCTGTATGCGAAAGACTAGTTTCTGATTTATATGTTTATCTTAGTTTAGTTTTTACGCTTGCTTTCATTCGTGGATTTGTTTATTGGTTTGGTTGCTCTCTTTTTATTAATTTTTTACTTTTAATAATATCTTTTAGTTTTTATTTTAAAAACTTTATTTTATATAATAACTGAACTTATTTATTTTCTTTCTTTTTTTTCTCCCTTTTCTTCTAAGCAGTTTGGTGACACACAAAGGTGGTCTTGGTGCTACAGCTGGGTGTCAGGCCTGAGCCTCTAAGGTGGGAGAGCCGAGATCAGGACATTGGACCACCAGAGAACTCCTGGCTCAACGTAATATCAATTGGTGATAGCTCACCCAGATATCTCTGTCTCAATGCTAAGACCCAGCTCCACTCAACGACCAGCAAATTCCAGTGCTGGACACCCCATGCTAAACAACTAGCAAGACAGGAATAGAAGCCCACCAATTAGCAGAGAGGCTGCTTAAAATCATACTAAGTTCAGAGACACCCCAAAACACACCACTGGACGCGGTCCTGCCCACCAGAAAGGCAAGATCCAGCCTCATCCACCAGAACACTGGCACCATCCCCTCCACCAGGAAGCCTACACAAGCCACTGGACCAACTTTACCCACTGGGGGTAGACACCAAAAGCAATGGGAACTACGAACCTGAAGCCTGTGAAAATGAGACCCCAAACACAGTAAGTTAAGCAAGATGAGAAGACACAAAAATATGCAGGAGATGAAGGAGCAAGGTAAAAACCCACCAGACCAAACAAATGAAGAGGAAATAGGCAGTCTACTTGAAAAAGAATTCAGAGTAATGATAGTAAAGATGGTCCAAAATCTTGGAAATAGAATGGAGAAAATAGAAGAAATGTTGAACAAGGACCTAGAAGAACTAAAGAGCAAACAAACAGTGATGAACACAATAAGTGAAATTAAAAATTCTCTAGAAGGAATCAATAGCAGAATAACTGAGGCAGAAGAATGGATAAGTGACCTGGAAGATAAGAGTGGAAATAAGTATTGCAAAGCAGATTAAAGAAAAAAGAATGAAAAGAATTAAGGACAGTCTCAGAGAGCTTTAGGACAACATTAAATGCACCAACATTCGAATTATAGAGGTTCAAGAAGAAGAAGAGAAATAGAAAGGGACTGAGAAAATATTTAAAGAGATTACAACTGAAAACTTCCCTAAAATGGGGAAGGAAATAGTCAATCAAGTCCAGGAAGTGCAGAAAGTCCCATAGAGGATAAATTCAAGGAGAAACACACCAAGACACACACTAATCAAACTATCAAAAATTAAATACATAGAAAAAATATTAAAAGCAGCAAGGGAAAAGCAACAAATGACATACAAGCTAACACCCATAAGGTTAACAGCTGATCTTTCAGCAGAAATTCTGCAAGCCAGAAGGGAGTGGCAGGGCTATTTAAAGTGATGAAAGGAAAAAACCTACAACCAAGATTACTCTACTCAGCAAGAATTTCATTCAGATTTGACGGAGAAATTAAAACCTTTACAGACAAGCAAAAGCTAAGAGAATGCAGCACCACCAAACCAACTTTACAACAAACGCTAAAGAAACTTCTCTAGGCAGGAAACACAAGAGAAGGAAAAGACCTACAAAAACGAACCCAAAACAATTAAGAAAAATGGTAATAGGGACATACATATTGATAATTACCTTAAATGTAAATGGATTAAATGCTCCAACCAAAAGACAGAGACTGGCTGAATGGATATAAAAACAAGACCCATATATATGCTGTCTACAAGAGACCCACTTCAGACCTAGGGACACACACAGACTGAAAGTAAGGGGATGGAAAAAGATATTCCATGAAAATGAAAATCGAAAGAAAGCTGGTGGGCTTCCCTGATGGCGCAGTGATTGAGATTCCCCCTGCCGCTGCAGAGGACGTGGGTTCGTGCCCCAGTCTGGGAGGATCCCACATTCCGCAGAGCAGCTGGGCCCGTGAGCCATGGCCGTTGGGCCTGCGCATCTGGAGCCTGTGCTCTGCAATGGGAGAGGCCACAGCAGTGAGAGGCCCGTCTACAGCAAAAAAAAAAGAAAACAAACAAAAAAAACGAAAGCTGGAGTAGCAATTCTCATATCAGAAAAAATAAACTTTAAAATAAAGACTATTACAAGAGACAAAGAAGGACACTACATACTGATCAAGGGATCACTCCAACAGAATACACTTTCTTCTCAAGTGCTCATGGAACATTCTCCAGGACAGATCATATCTTAGGTCACAAATGAAGCCTTGGTAAATTTAACAAAATTGAAATCATATCAAGTATCTTTTCTAACCACAACACTTTGAGACTAGATATCAATTACAGGAAAAAAAAACTGTAAAAAAATACAAACACATGGAGGCTAAACACTACGCTACTAAATAACCAAGAGATCACTGAGGAAATAAAAGTGGAAAAAAAAAAAACCTAGAAACAAATGACAACGGAAACACGATGGCCCAAAAACTATGGGATGCAGCAAAAGCAGTTCTAAGAGGGAAGTTTATAGCAATACAACCTTACCCCAAGAAACAATAAAAAATTCAAATAAACAACCTAACCTTACACCTAAAGCAATTAGAGAAAGAAGAACAAAAAAACTCCCAAAGTTAGCAGAAGGGAAGAAATCATAAAGATCAGATCAGAAATAAATGAAAAAGATGAAGGAAATGATAGCAAAGATCAATAAAACTAAAAGCTGGTTCTTTTAGAAGGTAACAAAATTGATAAACCATTAGCCAGACTCCTCAAGAAAAAAAGGGAGAAGACTCAAATCAATAGAATTAGAAGTGAAAAAGGAGAAGTAACAACTGACACTGCAGAAATAGACAGATCATGAGAGATTACCACAAGCAACTATATGCTAATAAAATGGACAACCTAGAAGAAATGGACAAATTCTTAGAAAAGCACAACCTTCTGAGACTGAACCTGGAAGAGATAGAAAATATAAACAGACCAATCACAAGCAATGAAATTGAAACTGTGATTTAAAATCTCCAACAGGGCTTCCCTGGTGGCGCAGTGGTTGAGAGTCTGCCTGCTAATGCAGGGGACACGGGTTCGAGCCCTGGTCTGGGAGGATCCCACATGCCACGGAACAACTAGGCCCGTGAGCCACAACTACTGAGCCTGCGCGTCTGCAGCCTGTGCTCCGCAACAAGAGAGGCCACGATAGTGAGAGGCCCGCGCACCGCGATGAAGAGTGGCTCCCGCTTGCCACAACTAGAGAAAGCCCTTGCACAGAAACAAAGACCCAACACAGCAAAAATAAATAAAATTAATAAAAGGCAGAAAAGGTGATAGTGTGCCCTGAGCACACTATTAAAAAGAAAAAAAAGAAGTCTAGTAAGTAGCTTGTGAGCAGCACTGTGATGGGGCTTTTAAAAATAATAATAATTAAAAAAATAAAATCTCCAACAAATAAAAGCCCAGGGCCAGATGGCTTCACAGGCAAATTCTATCAAAAATTTAAGGAAGAGCTAACACCTATCCTTCTCAAACTCTTCCAAAATATAGCAGAGGGAGAAACACACCCAAACTCATTCTACGAGGCCACCATCACTCTGATACCAAAATCAGAAAAAGATGTCACAAAAAAAGAAAACTACAGGGCAATATCACTGATGAGCATAGATGAAAAAATCCTCAACAAAATACTAGCCAACAGAATCCAGTAGCACATTAAAAGGATCATCAACCATGATCAAGTGGGGTTTATCCCAGGAATACAAGGATTCTTCAATATATGCAAATCAGTCAATGTGATACACCATATTAACAAAGTGAAGGAGAAAAAGCATATGATCATCTCAGCAGATGCAGAAAAACCTTTTGACAAAATTCAACACCCATTTATGATATAATCTCTCCAGAAAGTAGGCAAAGAGGGAACTTACCTCAACATAATAAAGGCCATGTATAAAACCCAAAGCCAACATCTTTCTCATGCTGAAAAACTGAAACAACTTCCACTAATATCAGGAAGAAGACAAGGTTGGCCACTCTCACCACTATTATTCAATATAGTTTTGGAAATTTTAGCCACAGCATTCAGAGACAAAAGAGAAATAAAAGGAATCCAAATTTTAAAAGAAGAAGTAAAACTGTCACTGTTTGCAGGTGACATGATACTATACACACAGAAACCTAAAGATGCTACCAGAAAACTACAAGAGCTAATCAATGAATTTGGTAAAGTAGCAGGATACAAAATTAATGCACAGAAGTCTCATGTATTTCTATACATTAATGATGAAAAATCTGAAAGAGAAATAAAGGAAATACTCCCATTTACCATTGCAACAAAAAGTAAAAATACTTAGGAATAAAGCTACCTAAGGAGACAAAAGACCTGTATGCAGAAAACTATATGAAAGAAATGAAAGGTAATCCAAACAGATGGAGAGATATACCATGTTCTTGGATTGGAAGAGTCAACATTGTGAAAATGACTATACTACTCAAAGCAATATACAGATTCAATGCAATCCCTATCAAACTCCCAATGGCATTTTTCACAGAACTAGAACAAAAAATTTCACATTTGTATGGAAACACAAAAGACCCCGAATAGCAAAAGCAATCTTGAGAAAGAATTGTGGAATCAGGCTCCCTGATTTCAGACTATACTACAAAGCTACAGTCATCAAGACAGTATGGTACTGGCACAAAAACAGAAATATAGATGAATGGAAAGTATAGAAAACCCAGATATAAATGCACACACATATGGTCACCTTATCTTTGATAAAGGAGGCAAGAATAGACAATGGAGAAAAGACAGCCTCTTCAATAAGTGTTGCTGGGAAAACTGGACAGCTACATTAAAAGAATGAAATTAGAAAACTCCCTAACACCAACACCATACACAAGAATAAACTCAAAATGGATTAAAGACCTAAATGTAAGGTCAGACACCATCAAACTCTTAGAGGAAAACATAGGCAGAACACTGTATGACATAAATCACAGCAAGATCCTTTTTGATCCACCTCCTAGAGAAATGGAAATAACAAAAATAAAGAAGTGGGACCTAATGAACTTAAATGCTTTTGCACAGCAAAGGAAACCATAAACAAGACGAAAAAGCAACCCTCAGAATGGGAGAAAATATTTGCAAATGAAGCAACAGACAAAGGATTAATCTCCAAAATTTACAAGGAGCTCATGCAGCTCAATATCAAAAAAACAACCCAATCCAAAAATGGGCAGAAGACCTAAAAAGACATTTCTCCAAAGAAGAGATACAGATTGTCAACAAACAGATGAAAGAATGCTCAACATCATTAATCATTAGAGAAATGCAAATCAAAACTACAATGAGATATCATCTCACACCGGTCAGAATGGCCATCATCAAAAAAGCTACAAACAATAAATGCTGGAGAGGATGTGGAGAAAAGGGAACCCTCTTGCACTGTTGGTGGGAATGTAAATTGATACAGCCACTATGGAGAGCAGTATGGAGGTTCCTTAAAAAATTAAAAATAGAACTACCATATGACACAGCAATCCCACCACTGGGCATATACCCTGAGAAAACCATAATTCAAAAAGAGTTATGCACAGAATGTTCATTGCAGCACTATTTACAATAGCCAGGACATGGAAGCAACCTAAGTGTCCACTGACAGATAAATGGATAAAGAAGATGTGGCTCATATATACAATGGAATATTGCTCAGCCATAAAAGGAAATGAAATTGAGTTATTTGTAGTGAGGTGGATGGACCTAAAGACTGTCATACAGAGTGAAGTAAGTCAGAAAAAGAAAAACAAATACTGTATGCTAACACATATATATGGAATCTAAAAAAAAAAAAAAAAAAAAAAAAAAGGTTCTGATGAACCTAGGGGCAAGACAGGAATAAAGATGCAGACGTAGAGAATGGACTTGAGGACATGGGGATGGGGAAGGGTAAGCTGGGACGAAGTGACAGAGTAGTGTTGACATATATACACTACCAAATGTAAAACAGATAGATAGTGGGAAGCAGCTACATAGCACAGGGAGATCAGCTCGTTCATTGTGACCACCTAGAGTGCTGGGATAGGAGCATTGGTGGAAGATGCAAGAGGGATGGGATATGGGGATATATGTATATGTATAGCTGATTCACTTTGTTATATAGCAGCAACTAACACAACAATGTAAAGCAGTTATACGCCAATAAAGATGTTAAAAAAAAAAAAGAGGATAGCTCCAGTATTACACTTTTACTAGTGGAATTTAGAATCTTACTTTCAGTAATCATGTTTGTGCACACACATATGAACACACACACACACACATCACAGTGTAGAATAGATCATGCTACATTTTAACATAGGTTAAAGATACATTGTCTGAGGGAAGAAGAACAGAAGTTGCCATTCTAATAGTCAACTGATCCTCACCTTCTCAAAAGACATGTGTCACTTTACCTAGACTTTGGGTCACTCTCACTGGCCTTCATCACTAATTGAGACAAAACTACATCTCCTTGGACCAAAGGAAACTAATCCATCTAGAGTCCTCTTCCCACATTACACCACGTTTTCCCTCTTTCTTCTATTCCGTTTTGTTCCAATAAGCACCATACTGGACAAATGAGTGAAACATGTTAATAAAGAACTGATACCAATAATAATAATAATGGCATCGTGCTTGCAACTAGGAAACTCCTCAACACATGTTAACTAATGTATCATATCTCATTTAATCCTTACCGTTTTATGTATGGGAAATATGGGGTGAGAAGGTTTTAAATCATGTAACTGTAAGTATCCACATGTAGAAGTATTAAATCCTGGTCTTTCTTACTTGAATTGTGATACTGCAGAGCTTTCCAGTAGTTTTCTAACTGTAGTCATTTATTCCAGTTAAATGACTCTGAATATTAGTTCAGAAGAGTTATTTGTATATATAAACTCAAATGTTATGACATTCTTTCCTGAGGAAGTATTATACTTTTATATCTCAATGTGACGTATAGGCACAGTATTCAGGTAACCAATAGTAATATTAATGACAATAAATAATTGGTCAGACTTTGATATCAAATTTCACTTGTTAGAATATTCAAATGTGAAAAAATAAAAACAAAGTAAAAAACTGCTCTGAGCCAGTTGGAGTTTATAGCATTAATTGAAACCAACCTCATTTAAATTATTTTGAAAGGTTTCATCTGCAACAATAATTGCCTGAGGATGACAAAGCAAATATGTCAGAAGCCTCAAGGAAAAAGACATGTCACTTAACCACTGGGGAGAGAAGGGGGTAAAAACTGCATATATGAAGACAGTAAGTTTCTAAGATCTACATCTTTCACAGGCAGTTAAGTTTACAACTTATAAGGAAAATCAGCAGAACAGAGTCTTTGCTTTTAGAAATTGAATGGATAAATAATAATCCCAGTTATTTACTCATTCATTCATCTATCCCTCCATCTATTCATTCATTCATGTATTCATTCATTCATGCATGCATTCATTCATTCATGATTTATTTGTTCCTTAAATATGTATTTAATATTTATAGTGTGCCTGGCACTGTGCTAATTGCTTCAGAAGGAGCAGGAAATCAAACAGACCCATTGGACTGTGATCTTCACAAGAAGGACTTTCGACTTCTGGGTTTGTTTGGATGGGTTTGAGTCTACCGGTCACGGTCTTGACATGAAAAGGTGGCACACTTCAACTAGGTAACTTGAGAAGAATGTTAAAATAGGCTATTTGCAAAGGTTACCAGTAGCATTTAGAAAAAGAAGTAACAGACAGTATACTGCTTCAGGGGTTGGCACCATGGGAAGATATTACCACCCCCAGGCTTGAAGGAGCAAGGATAGGGATCCTTCCCCAGAATGCTGAGAGAAGGTAATGAGAGAAGCTGGCCAAAGGCGCTATGGCCATAAATATCCAGATCATAGGAGAGAAGGCACCTGGGGAATAAATGCCTCAATTCACTCTCCTATTACCCTCTGATTTTCTTCCCATCTTTCTCATTGCTCTGACTCAACCACAATCTAGAACGTGGGAAAACCCATTGAGGCACTGTCCACGTCAGCCTTCTGGGGCATAGAGCAGGTAAAAATGAGTAGAGAGTGGGTGGAAGGCTGGATGGGTGAGATCCAGCATACTGAGTGAGCATTTAAATCTTACAATTCTGTGATAATTAACTTTAACATTTGAATGGACATGTAAGTAAAACGTAAATTTTCTTTCATCTACTTATGTCTCTCCCCAGAATTAATTCTTTAAATTTGTATAAAACCTACTAGGGTGACCATTTTAAGGATTACATTAACAGAGGAAAAGTCCAATACTCAAAGACTTTGGGGTAACTTGTACATTACCCAGTTACTAAATGGGGCCAGACATTAAACCCAAAGAGTTCAATTATGGACTGTTCTCTTAGACATCACCCAATACTTGTTTCTTCTTTGTGAGTTTTATGCAAAGGCAACTGTCAAGGCATATAGATCTATTTCATTTTTATAGGCTATATGTTACACTATTTTTAATGTACCACATTTTGTTTAAACAGTGAAAAACTTGAAAACAACCTAAATTTTCATCAATAGATAACAATTACAAACAATGTCACAATGAATGTACTTATGTAGTTACTGTCAGAAATGGGCAAAGACGTCTTTAGGATAAAATTGTATTTGCAGATTTACTAACACAAAGGCTGTGTGCACGTAACGTTTGGCAAACTCTCCTCAACTAAGTAATGATGTTTGAGAATTTATATTTTAGCATATCTGCTTCAACACAAGATCCTATACATCGACTATTTTCTACCTATGATATTAACTGGATTCATTTGGAAATGTAAGGTAGTTGTAGGTTTCTAAGAAAATTCCATCGAAATACTGATTTAATAATTTCATCAATAAGTACCTCTCCACAGCATGAAAAAAAGAATGCCTTGCATGTTTTCCTTTTTTACTATCAGACTTTGAAACTACTTCAAAATCTTTGAGACCTTCCACTGACATGTTTGTCTATGGTATGTGATTTTTCTCACTGGTAGAGCAAGACGCAAGCAAATATCACTTAAACATCCTTTTTCAAATAAATAGCACAAAATGGAAACAAATGAAGTTTCCTTTTAGACAGATTCAAGCTGCCCACCCAGAATACGACCTTTTCTCTGAACTTTCTTCTTACGCTACCCTAGAGAGCGACATATAGAAGAGGAAGAATTCTACAGGAGTGTGGTGAGGATTGGGGGTCCTGTTCACATCTAAGCAGAAAGACACCAGACAGCCTCTTTACAACTAGAAAATACCAGCCTCTAGCCATACATTTAAATTGTAAGCGTGAAAAAACGATGCCTGGAAACCACACCGATATCAAACTATGTCACATAGCTCTCTTATGCCTTGTGCCAAAAGCCTGATATATGTACCTTATGATCTATGGGGATACTTAAGATTGGAGAGACCAGTACTACATATTAGCTTTGCTTAGGAGGTGCCTTGACTATACTGATTCCTCAAATTATCTACGACTACCTGCTGAATCACATTATGTATGTATTTTTGAAAAAGAGGAAAAAAATCTAATGAAGTGGAATATTACTACCTGCTGCAATTAATGATGCTTTCTAATTTATTTTAAACTTCTTCAAATTTAGAAATAAAAAATATAGATGTGCTTTAGACTTTTTTTTTTTTGCTAAAAAATAATTCTTGGTTGAATGCAATGCTGTGGGACATTTATCAAACCAAGTTACAAATAAAAATGGAGACAGAAGTCTGACTTCCGTACACTGGCTCTGGGGTAGGACATAGAAAAATCAAAACCAGTCACCTGTTATGGATTGATACTATAGGAGCAGAAGCTGAAATGCCCTATTATCCCGGAGTGACTTGGACGGGTCCTGAATCTCCCTTAGTCCCTCAAGGCTCCAAGTATCAGAATGGAACAATTTCAAGAACTGAAGTGGGGTAAGTAGCAGGGCTCAGAGCCAAGAACAAGAGGCAAAATCAAGCACAGAGGGGAAGTCCTGCGTTTCTCCACTTTATGAATCCAAACCACCAGTGAGACAAATGATCGTAAGTTAGATTTAAAGCAATACAATCACCTAGATCTGATGTCTAGCGTGGCCTCCTCAGTGTTAACGTTCTGATAAAACTGAAATGGGACTGTCAAAAATGGTCACATCCCAGCCACCTGGTATAAATAACCTGTCTGCAGAGGATCCAGTTCCTTTGGTACCTTTGATACTGTTCTTGCTAGCTGCCTTCCTACACAGTCTGACACAACCACTATAATAGGGAGGCGTCAGAAGAGGAAAACACACAGGTTGAAGAAAAGAAAATACTGGTGCTATTTTACTGTTGTTGAAGTTGCTATGTATTTCTTCCCTACGGCACAACACTGAGTGCCTCACTACTGCAATATGCAAATTCCCTAATACTGACCCTCTTTAAAACCCAGCCTGTAGCACTTATTGTTTGTGTGCTCACAGGCCAAATTCAGTTCATTTGTCCTACAAAATGAAGATAGGTCTACCCCATTTTGAGTATTTTAAGAGATAATAATACTGCAAAGAGCTGATATTTATTAGGAGCTTCCAATGTTCCAAGAAATACCCAAAACCCTAAAATGAGGTTTACAGTTGCAATAGTTAATTTGTGAGGTAGATGTTATCATCCTCGTTTTCTAAGTAAATAAATGAAAGATCAAGGACTTTTAAATGACTTTGTCTGATCACAATGAAAATAAGTGTTTAAGCTGGCATATAAACCCAACTCAATTACTGATCCCCAAACTACGGCCCTAATCTTAGACAAAATGTTTTATCAGCTCAGCTTTCCGGATATTTCCTTGATTGTGCAGACAATCATTATATGCATCATTATATGATAGTTCTATGCTAATATCTTTTTACTGTCATTGGACTGGAAAAGAAGGAAAAACTACCAAAGATAATCCTTTTAAATTTTTCTCTTTTTTAAGGTTTCAAAAATATTGAATGCTTTCCATATTATCACTAATTATATTAATAGATTTGTGGAAACAGGGTATTAATAGATATGTGGAAATAATGTAATACCTTCATGTAGTAATAATGCACTAATGGATGTGCCAAGCTATTATTGTCATTCAAACTGATAAGGTATTTTGCCTTTAATGGCTTTGAGTGTTCATCTCCTTGAGAAGTTTTAGAGTCCATGCTAGCTAGTATTTTAATAAAAGCCCTTCCTGTTGACTTGATATTTCACAATTAAATGGAAAATGCTCTGTAACTAATGTGTTTAGAAAGTAGTGATCAGTTACCTATTGAAAATAATAAGTCACAATTTTGGAGCATCTATGTTTACTGACTTGCAGTTGTCAAAGTAAATTAGTATTTAATTAGGGGGTGCATGTTTATCAGTGATTTGTAAACACCTAAGCTATACCAAGGGTAATGAAGGAACTACAGTAATTGTTGAAGGTAGTAGTCAAGTTTTGTTTTCTACATGAAACAAATATTTCAAAAGTGTTGGAAAAAGACAGAAAAAAAAAAGAGACAGAGAGAGAGAAATTATTACTGAATTGGCTCAATCTGTTCTCATTTTCTAGAATCTAACAACTAATCCTAGAATTATGAGAATGCTGTCATCCTAGACTATTCTCTATCAAAATATGCCAGTGGATTTATTTCTCTTGTTTTGACTCTATCAGTCATATTGCAGATTGATAACTATAGACACATTGGTTAAATACAATGTGATATCAACCATAATGATTAAACAAATATGTTTCTCTCTCTCTCTCTCTCTTTCTCTGTATTCGAGAAGGAATCATCTCTATTTCTAAAGGAAAGATCTGCACCTGAGATTGTTCTATAAAGCCAGAATTTATTTAAAAATCTCACACAACTACCAATTATAGTATTGTTTTAGAATACTGAGGTAGAAAATTTATTACAGAGCTTGGAATAATGCCTGGGTAAACTAAATAGTTTGATACTTATATAATTTTCAAACATGAGAATTAAATCTGTTGGAAATAAGTCTCCTTAAACCATTTACAACCTATGTGTAAAGCAATTCCTTAGTTTAGTTGACTTCTAATAATTTTCTTATGGGATGAGCAAGTTCAGAAAATATTACAGTTTGAATATTTAATAAAACACATGAACATTCATTTTAATACATAACACTTTTTATGAAGAGCAATGAATATAAAAGCATTTTCCCCAACATGCGGCAAATGCTTAAGTTAATGTTATCATGATCAAAGGTGCTTAAAACACTCTCCACGCACATCAAAATTACTGTACCTACCTCTTCTTGTTTTGCGCATTCAGATCTATCTTTACTTTGACCATCTTAGCATTATTCCCAACAATTTAAGCTTAATGAAAAGATTTCAAAATATGACACTGTGTCCAAATTAAATTTTAGAGAAACATTCTGTATTATTATTATCTTGGATTCAATAGGTTTATGAATTGCAACAATGGGCAATAAATGAGTTGAATATGTTGAGGATATAGTATGCGGGCACTGAGTCTCTGGAAAGTTTTTCCAAAGTAGCACAGCACCAGATATTGTGTTGAGGTTGAGGAAGAGGATTTCTGTGTCTGTGTCTAATACAGACAATGGGCAAGGGCTTTGTCTTACCAGGACCGATTTAGAAATCAGGTGACTAGATCAGACGTGGTCTTATAACCAGGAATTCTTGTGCATCACAAAGTGAGAAGTAATTCATCAAGGTTTGACTGTGAGGGACACTTGGTTAGGTGCTAGGAACACAGAGATAAATATCTGAAGCTATGATTTTATAAAACTTAACAACTGGTTGAAGAAACCAACTAGAAAACCAATGGTCTATAAACATCATGGTCACCAAACTAATAACGAATTAAGAGCAAGGGATTTAGAAGTGTGCTCTAGATTCTAGAGGAAATAGGTCCTGCCTCTGCCACATGCTTAGCTGTCCTGATTTTAAACAGTGAGGAAAGAGAATCCATACTACATCAATAGTGGGAATTTGATATTCATGACTTATTACAAAGGTGTTAGCAAAACTTACAGGACAAAAGTGACCAATGAAGCAAGAAATTAGTATCAACAAAAAGCCATTATCACCTTTACAAGCTAGGGATATAAAAAGGAAAGCTGGAGTTACCAGAGTTGAGTAGCTGAAGCCATCTGGCATCAGTAGGATAATGGGGGAGGGGTATTCAATAGGCAGTAGAACCACTGAAGGACTGCAGTCACTTCTGAAGATTCTACGCCATATAGACAGAATTGGGGCTATACTGGCTTTTTCCCATGCTCCACACTCCAAATTCCTGCCACTGCCTCTACTGTACTGAAAAGAAATGTGAAACCAGTTGGCGAGGGAGACTAGGAAATGTAGGTTTCAAGACACTTCCCACCACCCAGGACAAAGAAAGTGCAAGGAAGTTACCAGATAAAGAGAAAAATGACTACGACTAGTGCAGATAAATTACTTAAAATCTATGAATTCTGCTAAAAGTCATCCAATAGCTTCCCATGGCATTTAAGCTAAAATATGAACCCCTTACTTTCACACACACACACACGCGCACGCACACGCACACACACTCTATGTACTCCAATCCGCATAGATTTACCCAACATCTCAGTATTATCCCCTATTCCTAGTGGACTTCAGTTTCATTCTTATGTCAACTTCTTCCTGTTCAAGACCTACTTTTCTCTCTTCCCCAAATGGAGTTCTCTCTAGATCTGCTTGGTTGGTTCCACACTGCAGTGCAGATTTCTGTTTAAATAACATTTCCTGGTAGAGTTCTTCTTGGACCACCCAATCTAGAGCAGTCCCTTATCCACTTATAGTCACAATAACCTCAGCGTGTTTCTATTCTTTGCAAAGCTCTTTTACTGTTTGATATCAAACGCTGAATTATGAAGCAATATTGTAAAATTTAAAAACAAGAATGTCTGCCTGTTCCTACAGAATATAGATTCCATGTGAGCAGGGACTTTATTTATTGCTTTATTTAGTACCTAAAGAATGCCTCTCAAATAGTTGCTCCCCAAAGTATATTTTTTAATAACTTGGATGAACCTGTGCTGCTATGAGAAATATCAGCCCTGCTTTGTACATGAAAAAATTGATGTTCAGAAAGTTTAAATACAGTAAGATATGTGAATTTATATAGGTGTTTTAATTTTTTAATTGAAATATAGTTGATGTATAATATTATGTTAGTTTCAGATGTACGACATAGAGATTTGACATCTTTATACGTTATGAAATGATCACCATAAGTCTAGTAACTATCTGTATAGCATATACATTTTAAGTGTAGAATCTAAAATAAAAAAATATGCAGTCAGAAGAAATTTTCTTTCCTCTTCATGCCAAAGAAAAAGAGAAAGATAGACTCACGTGTATAAATGTCTTGCTTTCCAGAATGATAGTGGAAAAACATATTTCTAAGGGTTTGACAAATTCCTCAATAAAAATATATTTTATCCTAGAACTATATGTTATAACAATACTTCAGAGGAGGATTCCATTATTTAATTATAGACATATTAATCAAAAAACTTTTGATTCATTTTATTATCAAGATTTACTGGCATCATGGGGATCATTGTTATTTTTTAGGGATTTAGGATTGTGATTATTTAGGGATTTATTTATTTGTGTTGACTGATTTATTGTAAACGTGTACATAGCATGATGTATGGTTTCTTTTTAATGTTCATCAACTATTGGATTGGAAAAGGTCTTGTAGTAACCTGGATATGAAGTCCAATTATCATTTCACATCCTCACTTTTTATTTCTGGCTTCCCTTCTTTCACTGGTCTCCATAGTTTCCACAGAACAGGTTTATTTTGGTTTAACTTTGGATAAAAGTACATATTTCTTTTATTTTAAAAGTAATGTACTAATAAGAACCTACTGTATAAAAATAAAATAAAATAAAATAAAAAAAATAGTAATGTACTATACTTCCATACTATGGAACTGTGGATAACACAATAGCACAGTGTTGTAAAGAACTAGGGCAAATGAACTGGCCTTATAACTTATTTGTCCAATAGAATGTGGCTAAAGTGACACTGTGCCAATTCTGGGTTTAGCCCATATGAGTTGGGGGGCTTCTGATTTTGCTCTTTTGGAAACCAGCTACCATGCCAAGAAACTCAAGCTAGTCTACTGAACGATGAGAGGGAATGTAGAGAATAAATGAAAGAGGTCACATGGATAAAAGCCATAACTCACTAGCTGGCCACCAGCACCAATGTCTTGGACATATGAATGAGGGTATCTTGGATATTATAGCACTGGCCAAGCTCACAGTTGAATGATGCCAGCTGAGTGACCTCCCCCCACCAACCTCAAGTGGAGTACAAGTGAAACAGAACTGCCTAGCTGAATTCAGCCAACCTACAGAATTACAAAAATTCATAAAGCATCACTGCGTCATTATTTTAGGTCACCAGATATGATTTATTATAAAGCAATAAAAAATTGAGAAAGTGGGTCTGTTCGCATTCTCAGGATGCAGCTGGGTCAGATACAAGATCGGGGTAAAACCAGGAGTAGAGGTCTTTCACATATATCAGTAGAAGCTGAGCCCCTGACTGCTCATCTTTTCCTCATTACACCTCTGTTTCTTCATGGGGAATAATCCTCAGACTTTGTATAATGTAGAAAATAGTCACCAAAATTCACTGTCACAGTTCAACTAGTATAATTCATGGTCTCATCTTCTCTTTTTCAAAATACACACTTTATTAAGTAGGCTTCATTTAACATCTGCATTATGAAAGTTAAATGATAAAATCTGAGTGACCTTTATTATTTTGCATGAGGCTGCTCTCATCACCTTATCTCAGTTTTTGAAAAGGTCATCACCAGTTGTACTTGGGGATCCGTTAATAATGTGTTAGTGTCTGCTTTGTAGGCCAAGGAATTATCCACAAATCAAAATACACAAACATTATGAAACTGAGTTTACAACTATGTGAAGCAACTTGTGTGGGATGGGTGTGCTAATTTTGTATAGGCTTATTGCCTGGCAGTAACTACAGGAGATTAATGATACAAGTATAAAATGCTACCTCTTTGAATGCACAAGCCATATTAAAATAATGGTAAGATGGGGGAAAAAAAGCTTAGACAGGCTTGATTCCAGCACAAGTTCTAACATTGATTGTATGACTGGAAACAAACTCCTTGGCCTCTTTGTTTAATTTCCTTTTCTACAAATTGGGAAAAAGCTCCTTTCCAGACCTAACAATAGTATGGCTGTGAAAGGCAATTGCAATACTGTTCAAAGCGTTTGTGAACTGAAAAGTTCTTTACTTCAAAACTTGCCCCAAACTAATAAATGTCCTTTGTTCAACGGAGGTTACCCCATTACTTTTTTATCTTTTTCAGAGAAACTGTATATGGTGTGGGGGGAAGCAGTGGTGATGGTGGGCAAAGCTGGGATTGAACTGGAGCCCCACCAATTACGAGTTGATCCCAAGTTGAACTTGGGTTGTCACTCTCCCACTCTGAGTCTCAATTTCCTCAAATGAACTATGGGATAATCTTAAGGGTGTGATGGGACTTCGAAGTAAAGCATCATGCAGGTTACCCTCCATGTCCCCTAAATATTCGTAGTACCTTCTCTGCCCTGAGTCCCAACTGGATGATCTCTATGAACTGTGCAGTCTGGGTCCCCTGTGCTTTCCAGCTTCTTGTTGGGTTGAGCTAATGAAAACCATTTATAGGAGATTGTAGAATAGGAGGAAAGGGAGGCTGGATATTTTACGCTGTCATTGTCTGAGTTTCTTCAAGGCTAAGATTCCTGATGGGAGCTCCTCCCACATTGTTCCAGCTCTCACTGGCCTCCAATAACTGTAGTCTCTCCTGCTTCTTCCATCTTTGAAGAATTTAGGACTTCCTGGCATGTCAGTCCCTTAGTGCCCGGCCATCCCTTATTAGTTCCTTTAACTCTCCACCTTCCTTTAATTTTGGAAACAGTTTCTTTATAAACCCTTTTGAGTATTCCATCTGTTTTCCTGACAAGACCTTAATGCTTCAATGTGCCAGTCACATATTAATCTCTAAAAGCTGTTAGCATATTTTATGATAATAATTGTAGTACGTTAGGTAATAAAAAGTCTGATCTTTATGAACCCGCCCTTCTATTTCCTTTCTTTCTAACTTTAATATTGTTTGCTTTGGGGGGAACATCGACTACCTGAAATCATTAGGAAAAGAAAAAGGAGACCCAAATTTGTGGAACACTACTGCGTAAGGAAGAAGTCAGGGGAGAGCATTTGTCTTCAAGGAACTAGGCAGAGAATTTGATCCCAAGATATCTCAGGTGATGGCTGTGAATGAGTTTTGAGTATGTATGACTAAATGAAAATGCACTACTAGAACATTCTGACCCAGAACCCAAGTTCCTGTTTTATCCATGCCCACCTTAGACTGGGGCTCTGAACAGAGACATGACACAAGCCAAACTCTCCCTACTCATACGCTGACCCAGTGTGCATGACGGGTAAAGTTTAACTATCATTGCTCTTTGGCTCTACAGCTACATTAAAATGCCTCACGTTTCTTTGAGCCTTTTTGAAAAGTCCCCTAAACCACTCCAAAGTTTTACTAAAGCTATTAACTGTCTTCATAATGCTTCCCATTCACCAGGTAAAAATAGAAATTCAGGTAATAGATACCTATGCAGACAAATAAATACAATGATATTTAGCTAGCAAGCTTATTAGATAGATAGATGATAGATCAATAGATAGATAAATTGAGATAGGTGTTAAATAGACAGGTAGGTAAGATTACAGTAAGATGGTATATCTTCTGTATGAGTATTTTAAAATTTATTTCAATTCAAATGGATTTCTGTCACAACCCTATTAAGAAAGAAACAAACCTCCTATCTCTGTTCAAAAATTTTCCAGACCACTGTACTGCTGTTGCCGTAGGTTATTCAAGCAAAGTTTTCTTTAAGGGATATAATTTTCAGTATCTCTCCTCTCAACCCCTAATCCTCTCCCAAATGCCCATTAAATATTGTCCAAAATACTTTATTTTGATCCACCCATATCTTGGCTCCTTTCTTTTTGTTTGCATCTGAAATGGAGCAGACATCTTGTTTACCAGGGACCATAGTAAAGTGAGTTCACTTATTGATTGACATTATCAAGCAGTCAGACAGACACTGTAGCAGGTAAAATTGCTTTTTTTGTGTGCTGTTGTCTGCCAAACTTTAACAGAGAAAGTGATGTGCTTTTGCTAGGCAGGGCTACTATACAAGTAGGTCTTAAAAATGTTGCAAACATTAATGGTGTTGGATCAATAATAGTACTACCACAGGTAAAATGTTATTACATATATTATTAAGACATTGCTCAAAATGGAGTGACTCAAAGGACTTGCAGAATGTATGAGTAATTGCTGTATCACTGGTACAATAAAATGCTAATGGAAGTTTTGCCATACAACATGCTGCGTATATTTTTCCCCAAGATTTTACAAAGAGTGATTTTGCATTAATGCACGATACAGACCCCCAATTGCTCCATCACAATCTCATCTTCCTCCTCCACATGAGCCAATTCAGAATGCAGAAGATGATATTCTTTCTCTACTCATTATTTTTTTTTCCAAAATCTCCCATGAAATAAAAGGCAAAATAGGATAAGCATACCTTATTATGCTTTATTATTCTAAATATTTAATACAGGATTAAATAAAACTGGCTTTAATACTGTCATCTGAGCAGCGTGTAATATCAAATGTTAGTTCCAGAGAGCATTGTGGACTGCCATAAAAAAAAAACAAAAAACTTTATTTACTAGTAGTTCCCAAAGATAAGCAACTGTGTTCTTTCACTGAAGTTAGGAAAACATGAGCTAGACTAGAGCTAGACTACTTCAGTGTGTTAAAAGAATATTACGCAAATATTCTTATTTTTTCAACTAACTTGGTCCTTATATGTTCTATATAGAGAACATGTACACAAAGATGATGGAGCTGGTAGATACGAGAAGATCTTGGATCTTGTGTAGCTCTCTTTCCCCAAATATTTATATAGTTGTCTACTTATTTTTATTGATTTAAATATGTATCACTGGATTTATTTTAGTTGAAGTTCTGTCTCTTGAAGAAAAAGGTAAAGATAAAAAAAGAAGAATATCCCCATTTTTAAAGATGAAGTAAATCATTTTACCTAAAGTCACCTTCTGTCTGAGTGTGCAGAGCTGAAATTTGAACCTAAGCATGGCTGGCACCAAAGCTGAAGGACTTTACACTGTACTTCATAAGCTCAATTTTTAAAATATGCATCTTGTATGAAAAGAAGATAATTTGAAATGATGTAGATTAACCAATCCAATGAATAGATGCAGTTTATGGATCAGTTCAAACACCAAGAATTACCTGTCTTTGTCTTTGTTTTAAAAAAACACAACAGTGGTTTTATATTTTAGAAATAATAATGTTATCTGCATGATCCAACTTTAATATATATTTATAAATTAATATACATAGCTTATTTCTGGAAAGAAAATCAGAATAGTATCTGGAGAATGAATGTTGTCTCTCTTCTGTACTCCACAAGAGGCCATTTTGGAACCAATAATGCATTTAAGTGTTTTTAATTATTAAGTGTGTCCAGGGGCAGTTGCCATTTCACACAGTTGCTCTCTTTATACTATCTTCTAAATGTTGCTAGTCTCATTACTTTAATTATTTTTGCAATTGATTCCTAAATTTTACCATTAGGTAATTTAATTAACGATTCCATTGATAACTCCATGCTGTTAAAGCATTTTTAAAGTAACATTTCAGCTTAGATAAACAAACTCTGGATTTAAATTTTTCATTAATAATTATGAAATTTGTACCCAGAGTACAAGAATGACCCTTGGGGGATTTTTCTGTTATTGTAAAGTACAGAGCATTAAAAGAACTCTGAGCATTGATCAAGTGGAACAGTTCTCCAGTGATTAAAACATCAATGAAGATAATTCTCTACCCTCCTTTGATGGGTAAAAGAAGAGCAAAGATAATTACACTCTAGGAGTGATCCTAACCATTAATTAGCTGCTTCTTCTAAGTACGTTTATATCTGGGAGGAGGGGAGTGACAGCTATTGCTTTCCTACTAAAGCATGTATCTGATTGGGTCACTCCCTTGCTGAAACCCTTTGAACGATGTGCCACTGCACCAAAGATGAAGTGGAAAATGCTTAGTTTCCTTAGAAGGCTCTACCTAGTCTAGCCCCTGCCCACCTCTCTACACTGATGCTTTCTCTCCTTCCTTGTTACAGACTCTTTCAGCTCCTCATTCACAGCACTACTCCTTCCTGTCATAGAACATTTGTATTAATGCTGCCTCTGCCTGGAAATCCCTGTCCTCCTGCTTCCACTGAGTCACTTTATCATTTCAAAGTGAAATCATCTTTGACCACTCACATGATGCCAGATTTCCTTATTATTAATGTCTGAGCACTATGCATACCTCATTATTAGCAATTAGAATTATAACGTTACATTTATGTGTGTGACTGTTTGATTAAAGCATGTTTTCCCCATTAAATTGTGAGCTACATGAGAGGCAAGGTCATGTCTGCTTCTACTCAGCAATGATCATAAAACATGGCACACTGTGATTACTCAACATATTCATGTTAATGAATGAATGAATACATAGTAAGCTTTTGGATATTCTAAGAATAGTACAGTATAATCAATATAGTCTGGTTGAGTCGAAGGTTAATATGTGTTTTAGAAATAGAAACAATTGTGTACAAATGATGTCGCTTCAATTCGACAAATGTCTCATTTACAGAGTGGGCATATTACCAGATGGGACAATTTCGAGGATTAAATGAGTTAATTTTGTCATTGTGCTTCAACCAAATTTAGCTAATTCATGGAGTTGTGAAACAAGTAACTTATTGATTGATTCATTCAAGAAACATTTATTGAACATACATGGTATACATAAAAGGCTCTGTGCTATGGGTTATAAAGTGAAACTCTTCAGGACTATTCCCCGACTTCACAAGCTTTTCTGATCCTAACTGTAATGCCACCATAGTCGCTGAAAGACTAAAAGAAATGCACATGAGCCACCTTGAGATCGTGTAAAATGGTAACACTTCAGATTCATAGGCATCATGGAGTGTTGCCTATTATACCTTTATTTTGTGATGATATTATTGTCATATTTCAACTTTTGACATCCTGGGGCTCTTTAATTGAGTTGAGATCCACAAACTCTAGTATGTTATTATGACCCCACAGTTTTATATCTGAATGACTCTTACTAGAAATTTACTTAGGAAACACAGTGTTGTTTTTGTTTTTAGTTTCCCTTGATTGAAAGACTACCTCTTGAGTCAGTGACTATTCACTAAAAAGTGTGGGAAAATGATGAGTAATGTGAATCATTTCCAAAAGGTTACTAAAAAAAAAAATGGAGTGACCTAGATTTCAAGTACAAAACTAGCAAACTACACATCACTGGCAAAAGTTCAGCTTGGAGTCTGAAGTAGTTGATCTGCTTATAAAATCTTGTGAGTAGCAGAAGAGAGAGTCTCTAAGGTGACAGAGTCACAGACTCTGCAGCCCATTTTACAAGTGGAGTTTGGTACTCTAGAAAGGGACTGATTGTACAATTGATATTTTTTTAATATAACATGATTTTGCACATGAATCCTAAACTATATTTTTGGGGACACTATGATATTCTTCATATAATTATTCAGACAAAGTACGAAGGGATATTCAAAGCTTTGAAAATGGCATTTAAAATGAGATCAAGAAAGGAAAATAGTAGCTACTCAATTAACTGTACCAGACACTTAGTGTGGGCAGAATCATCAATGATCCCAATGACCATTAGGCTGGCATACTATTTTTTCCCCATTTTATGGATAGGGAAATTAAGGCTCAATGACGATAAGTAACTTCTATAAATAATATGGCCAGGGCTTCCCTGGTGGCACAGTGGTTGAGAGTCCGCCTGCCAATGCAGGGGACACGGGTTCATGCCCCGGTCCAGGAAGGTCCCACATGCCGCGGAGCGGCTGGGCCTGTGAGCCATGGCAGCTGAGCCTGCGCGTCCGGAAACTGTGCTCCGCAAGGGGAGAGGCCACAACAGTGAGAGGCCCACGTACAGCAAAAAAAAATAATAATAATAATAATATGGCCAACTAATTATTACTTACTAATATTCTTTACTAATTATTAATGTTATTAATTATTATTGATATTATTCATTATTATTAAAATTATTTCTTTATTATCTGTTTCTCTGGACTAGAATACCACCTCCAAGAGAGCAGAAACACCTTCATGGTTAATTACTCAACATTCCTTAGAACTTATAACTTGTCAAAATTAGGTGCTTAAAAATATTTTCTTGAATTAATAAACTATTTTATGTATTTTAAATACTCATGACAAATTATGATTGTGAAATAGCATAAATATAAAGGGATTGCACAACTTACAAATTCAGTTGATCGTTTTATTTTTATTAATTTCACTCTTCTGAAACCATTAGCACAGTAATCTCCTTTTTAATAATTAGTATAATTTGAAAAAAATTAAAACTGTTTTTGAACTTAATCATTTTTTTAAAAAATAAATCCATCAATTAAACCCTCTATCAAAGGCTTTCTTCCTAATTTTGTAACTTGCAGCTACATTAGCCTAACTTGAAAGCAGTTTAATCTTCATACTGCCTCCTGATGTTTTTATTTTCATCTACATATAGGCCTTTTTATGTTTTTGTTCTATCACATTGAAAAATAATCCAGGAAATGGACTAATCTCATTGTGCCTTAACCAGGGTTTAAACTATTTAATGTGGCATTGGTTGCTTCCTACTTTCTAAATAGGTCTTTTAAGCTTCAGAAGTTCTAGTGATCTATTCTGTAGAATGTGTGATAGGCCCAATTACTCATCTCTAGACATGTTATATCCATCGTCAATTTACAAGTCACCACACTTCAGTAACAGAAGGGAGTTAATCTGGATCAGGAAAGTGGTCCAGAGGAGATACAATTAGGACCAAGTCAACATACAGTCCCTGTAGTAACGAGAGGGAATTCCTGAATGGTTGGATTCTATCTACTTAAAATAGGTGGCAGTAATCATTATACAACAGCATGAGTTCACTAAGTGAAAGTCATGTCATACTAACTTCGTTAACAGTCTTTCCCTAATTAGTTTCTTTAAGAGTATCTCTAGATATAGTTAAGTATTAGGTTGGCGAGAGTGTTCGTTTGAGTTTTCCGTAACATCCCATGGAAAAACTCGAATGAACTCTTTGGCCAACCCAATAAATCAGCCTATTAATCACAGAAACAAAATGACCTAAGCGGTGAACATATGTTATAGTTGGCAGAGCTTGACTGATATTCTGAGGAGTGGAGAGAATTTAGTTTGTTAATAGGGAAAATATCTTTGAAATGCTATAGAAGTTTATTGTTTACCTGTCCATTTAATACTTTTGAATGACTGGTTTTACTTGGACCCTCTTATGTGTCAGGCACTGTACTAGGCAGAGGATAAATGCATGGGCTCAGAACCATGGAAGGAATAAATCCACTTAATCAGGGTATTCACATGGTGTTTCCCAGATCCTTATGATTTTCTCGGCAAGACCTCATCTCTCATGGTTGTCAAGAGTAAGACCCAGCAGCAGGGCTCCCAATTCAACACTGTTCTCCTTTCCAAGGGGTTTAAGTTTTTATCTATTTCATATATTGATTGGCTAAAAAGTGCACTTGAAGTTTAAGCTCAGTGGCCTCCAAAATGTTAGAAAACTACTATAAGAATCATGGCAATTTAGTCATAAAATGTTAAAACGGTGAAACCCAGGAATGTAACTCATAATATGGCAACTTTGATTTATAAAGGCCTGTCCTCACAAATGTTTATTAAGGTAGATATTTTCAGCATTCAGAGGAGGGAATGAAGGGTCAGAGGTGGTTAGTGACTTGTCCAAGGGCAAAGGCTGTGCTGTGACATGGCGGGTCCCAGTACTCTCTGTATCCACCAAGGGCATTGGGGAAATACTAAACAATCTTTTTGCTGAGTGATCTGAGAGGACACTGATGCCAGCCCCTTTTTCCTATGAGGAATGAGAAGAGTGATGTATCTCTAAAGCAAATGAAGGCACTTCTGTTGTTGGCAGAACACCTGCAACAAATGTCTGAGATGACGCTTAATAACACGAGCTTTTGAATCGAAGGAAAGGAACTTAAACCTTAATTTATTATTAAACACTGATTATTAACTGCATGAATATGGAAAAGTTACTCCCCTTCCTTAATCTTCAATTTCCTCTTCTATAACGTATAGATAATAAAAACTCCCCTATAGAGCTACTGTTTGTGTTAAAAGTTAACGTTATTAATAAAGAACCTAAAACAGTGACTGGAAAACAGATGCTAGTTTCAGGGTGCCTACTTCAATTTTTCTACTACATCTATGAATATCATACTAAGTGAACTAAGTCAGACAGAGAGAGACAAATATTACATGATATCATTTATATGTGGAATCTAAAAAAAGAATGATGCAAATGAACTTATTTACAAAACAGAAACAGACTCACAGACTTGGAAAACACACTTATGGTTACCAAGGGGGAAGAGTAGGTGGGAGGGATAAACTGGGAGATTGGGGTTGACAGATACACACTGCTATAGATGAAACAGATGATCAATGGAGACCTACTGTATAGCACAGGGAACTCTACTCAATATTCTGTAATGACCTATATGGGAAAAGAATCAGAGAAAGAGTGGATATATGTATATGTATGAACGAATCACTTGGCTGAAACTAACACAACATTGTAAATCAACTATGCTCTAATATAAAATGAAAATTAAAAAAATATAAATCCCAGTATATAAGGTCAAAAATGTACTTCAGGGACTTCCCTGGCAATCCAGTGGTAAAGACTCAACACTTCCACTGCAGGGGTCATGGGTTCAACCTGTGGTTGGGGAACTAAGATCCCACAAGCTGTGTGGTACGGCAAAAAAAAAAAAAAAAAAGTACTTCAAAATCTGCAGAAGTGCTCAAAATGTTCCTTGATTTTTAAAAATTTATTGTTATAATATTGGTAAATTGGGAGCCACGTAGGTGTCCAAAAATACAGAAACATTTATGCACGTCATTGTTTATATTGCAGATCTTCAATACAGATTGTATTACTAAAATAGATATTGTCAATATCAAAATAAATAATTTCAAAATGCATAGTTTTATGTCCATAACATAAAATAGATATGTAAAAATTAACCTTAAACCTATGACCTACAGAGTCCAGTGATACTATTCTGAGATCACTCAGATGTAAAAAAAATTACCCAAATTATTGGTCAAAGCAACTAACAGGAGCAAGGCAGAATCTGCTGGGAATGGACTACACAAAGCTGTGACTATATGGAGGAAATAGGGGACTTATTGTGACCATATGTGCAAACAAGCTACCACTCAGAAAGATTAATAACACCTACTTTACAGACTTCTGAAGATTCAGCAAAATAAAGCATAAAATGATGCTGAGGACAGGATATCACTTGGAGTTTTCATTTATTACACATATATTTAAGCTACTGTTGATTATGAAATATTGAAAGTATTTTAGCTAGAAAAGAGAAGATAAGCAGAATATAAGAATTGCCTTTATATGTTTAAATAATCACTCGTACATGCCTAACCTTCCAAATTCCTGGTTTTGGCATCTGAAACCATACAAAGGGAGGAAGCAAATTTTAACTCAGTATCAATAGATACAGCTTAAAAATATGGAAACATAAAAGCTTGCTTTAACATGAATCCTCTTATTTTTAATGGATGGTCAAGATCCCATTCTGGAGACTGAGAATGGACTTGAGTGGCTATAGAACTTACTTTCTCTCCTTGGATGTAAATGTAATGCAAATTAGAAAGTGACTTTTAGGAATACAGCAAGAAAACCATATCTATTCAGGAGGATGAAGAGAGTTCATGAAAGGAGGAATAGTTAGGGCAAGCTGAGCTAGGCACCTGCAAATCCCTTGGCTATTCCATATTCACCTATTTCTTCTTACATGATGTTTGAAAGCACAGGGATGGACTAAAAACAAAATGAGGACTAACTCCTTGGTATTATTGTCCAAATGAGCTGACAAAACAAAAATAATTTTCTATGGAAAGAGTAATAAAAATAGGATGATTTTGTAGAGACCAATGTGCCTTTTATTTTCAAATTTGGAGAAACAGAAATGGAAGGGAGGCATTTGCTATGTACTAAACTATTCATGAATAAAGCCAATACCTTTCAATTTTCCCATCTAGGGACTTGACAGATGTGGTCAAAAGCCAACATGTAGCGCTCTTTTCTGAACGTGAAGCATCAAATTAAATGTGAGCCCCTGGTCCTGCAATAATAGAATATTAACATCTGACTCCGACCTACAAAAACTGATCCATTGTCATACCCGACCTTACTATGTAATGCAGCTCATATGTTATGCACGCGTAGATTAGGCTCTGAAGTTTTTATTTTGAGAATCTTATGTGATCAATCCAGGGGTCCCCTTTCACATGTCACGTCTACAAACTCATCCTTCCTTAACTAGTATTTACTGAAAATGAGTTTTGAACTTTTCTTAACTTTTCTAAGGAATTAGATCAATACCCTCTTTCAATGTTACTTGAAAAAATTTTCCTTCACACTACAAAATGACTAATCACAAAGAACTCATTTGTAATCTCCTAAATAATAAATGATTTTCATTATGCTTTTGCTCCAAAAACTGCTTTTTAAAGCCAAAAATGGCACATGGTTCCTGTACTATGAAAATTATGTTGGATGATAGTAAAATGCTTGGTTGGTAGTGAGGGTTGATGCTAAGTTACTAACTAAAATCATAAGTCAGAATTCCTTTTAATTCCTATACGAGGAATAATATTAGCTATATTACTTAGGATTCATAGGCCTTGCTATGCATTATACAATACCTGAAAAATATCTCCCTATGCAAAGCACCATTAAAATTAATGACGCAAGGAAGCAGCCTCATAAAATTATGCACTCATATTCTCATAAAGAGCAATGACAATTGTGATCAATTTTTACCAGGCAGTTTCTAGGGTATAAGTTAGAATACCGTGTCTGTGGGGGATTTGCTCAGTAGAGGTCTCTGTAGCATACCTGATGCAAAACTTCTTGGGTGTATTAATTTTCTTCTCCATAACATTAAGTCCCCTCCCTTTAACATGACATACATATGGTCTTATAATAATCTATAAATTCATTAAATAATTACTCAAAGTAATGTTTTAATCTGTTAATGAGTATTTGACACTTAGTCAAGGAATTAGTGCAGTCATAACACTACAGTGGAAAACAACAGTGGATAAGACACTTAGCTCCACCGAGTTTGAAATACTCTCTCTCTCATGTATGGGAAAATATCAAATGGAATTTGAATGACTGTTTCTATTTCTAGTACTACAAGAATTAAAGTCCAAACTCCTAACAATTACCACATGTGTGATTCTGGAAATGGAGAAGGTAAATTAATTGGTGTCCATACAAACAGATTTTAGTTTTGAGTTCCTAAAACAAAGCTCAATGATTTATAATATTTGATGGAAATGTGATCCTCTGGAAAGATCTTTTAAGGCCACCCCCCAGGATAAAGTCCAAGTATGAGGGAGGGAGATAAATTAGTCAAATTATCTCTCCTGATTATGTTACTTAAAAAACAAAGAAGGGGCTTCCCTGGTGGCGCAGTGGTTGAGAATCTGCCTGCCAATCAGGGTACACGGGTTCGAGCCCTGGTCTGGGAAGATCCCACATGCCGCGGAGCAACTGGGCCCGTGAGCCACAACTACTGAGCCTGCGCGTCTGGAGCCTGTGCTCCGCAACAAGAAGGCCGCGATAATGAGAGGCCCGCACACCGCGATGAAGAAGGGCCCCCGCACACTGTGATGAAGAAGGGCCCCCGCTCTCCGCAACTGGAGAAAGCCCTCGCACAGAAATGAAGACCCAACGCAGCCAAAAATAAATACATGCATAAATAAAAATACATTTAAAAAAAAACACAAAGAAAACAGTATAGCAACAACCAAAATAGTGACTTCCCTACAAAGAAATTATTCAGTTTATTTGATTTGATATTAAAAGCCATTCTCATGAGGTTCTTTTATATATATATATATATATATATATATATATTATTTATTTATTTTTGGCTGCATTGAGTCTTCATTGCTGCACGTGGGCTTTCTCTAGTTGCGGCGAGCAGGGGCTACTCTTCGTTGCGGTGTGCAGGCTTCTTGCTGCAGTGGCTTCTCTTGTTGCAGAGCATGGGCTCTAGGTGCCCAGGCTTCAGTAGTTGTGGCACACGGGCTCAGCAGTTGTGGCTCGTGGGCTCTAGAGCACAGGCTCAGTAGTTGTGGCACTCGGGCTTAGTTGCTCTGCGGCATGTAGGATCTTCCCGGACCAGGGCTCGAACCCGTGTCCCCTGCATTGGCAGGCAGATTCTTAACCACTGCACCAGGAGGGAAGTCCCCATTAGGTTCTTATCATTGGTTTTTATTTTAAAAATTTGAATCAGGACACTTTGATGTATAACCTACTGTATGGCAGGTCATGCATTAGTCAACGGGGATACCAAGAAGAATAAGTATTTCTCACCACCAAATGGCTCACATTATCATAGTAAACCGTGCACAGAGTTCTCAAAAGTCTGTTGCACTGTTTCTAAAAACCATTTGTCTGTATTTGGTGTCATCTTTATAACTGTAGCTTAAAAAGATTGTTAAATATTCTTCTTGCTCCAGATGGATTTTAAGTAAGTCTGGATAGTAGCTAAGAAAGTCACTCAGATAAACAACTACTAATTAATTTATGTGTAAGTCAAAATAAAGTTCTAAATCTTTCTGTACCACATTTGGTTCATAACAAAAAATCGTATGATACTGGTCATCTTATTTTAATGTATTAATATTTTGTCCCTCTATCATACAAGGAGATAATCACTAACTCATACTGTTGTTTATCTGACACATTATTAACACCTACCATGGGTCCAATATCATGCTAGCCACTAGGGTGCAGTGGTGATATAAAACTGGTATTTCTCCTGACTCATGAAGTACATGCTCTAAAGATTATGCACATAGGGTGGCTCTTGGTAACTGGCAAATATTTTAGACATGATAGGTTTTCTTCCCTTTGTCTGCTTCTTCTTAAAGAGTGAGAGACTCATCTGAAGAAAGAATAAATTCTTATGTCTCATTCTCCTTGTGGATACCTAGTGGATAATTTATTACATATTATAAATGCTAATCTTTTAAAAGCTGTGCCTTGCTCCCTGTTCCTTCTGTGTTTTGGAACAATGAAGACTGATGGCTACTGAGTACATCAGATTTCTAGTGTGGACTTAGAATTGGTGAATAAATTTGTCATTTACCCTTTCTATGTCAGACCAACTGGTCAACTTGAAGCATGCTGACCCCCACTGAGGCTTTCTCTAGCTACTCATCTGAAAACTGAGAGGAAGACGAGACAAGATAAAGGGAGAAGGGAGAATGAGTAGAGTCAGGCTGAGAGCAACAGCATGTGATTCTGTTCAACTCTTCATTTACTATCCTACTCTGACATTATGATCATTAATGCTCACAATGTTTTGAGAGAGCAACAGTCTGTCACTGACCCTGACTGCCAACTGCCTCTGTCTTTAAAGACCTAGCTCTTATATTTGCTCCCTAACACAAATATATAGAAAGAAGAGACTGAGATAGATTATCTTTGCAGGAGACATCAAGTTTCCCACCTTACTTTAAGAATCTAGTCTTCTGATAAAATACCACATGAGCATCCTTAGACAAAAGAAGCTGAAAGCACATTCTTCATCTCTAAAAGTCTTTGCTGTCTGGGCTCAGAAATCTCTAGTTTTAAAGTGACGTAAGGGATCCTACTAATCAGTTGATATTTGTTACGTTATTTTTAATTTAAAAATAATCTCAAGGGAATGATGCTGAGTTTTTCCCACTGGGTAAAGGGTACTTGAGACCTCTCCTACATTTTCTCACGATTTTCCATGAATCAATAATCATTCTAAAACAGAAAGTTAAAAAAAAGCAACAAAACAGGAAGTTAAAAAAAAGCAAAAAAAAGTTTAAAAAATACTCATTAAAAAACCAATAAATAATAAAGCAAAAAATATTAAAAATAAAAGCTCCTTGTTACGGTAATTCCTTTGACCAGGTAACCAACTTAAATGATGACTACAGACAATGTCCAGATTGGACATAAATGAAGCTATTATATGTATACCTATTCATGCTATAATTCTGAAATTCCCCAGTGCTTTTGACATCTTATAGAACTCATTTATTCAAGTCACAGTCTGCTGATAACTATTCAACTCATACTAACGCTACAGAATAAAATTCTAAGAAAAGAAGTACATAATTTACAGCCCAGTCTTAGACAGATGGTCTGAATGATTATTCCCAAAAGGTTCAGCTCTGTGACAAGATCAATTGCTGTAACAAATATATATGGTGTTTCACACTTCACTCAACTCTACTGTGCAAAAAAAAATATGGGAAAACCATCTAATACTGAGTATATCCCATGTTTACCCCCATTAAAAATGGATCTCAGCATTCAGTGATGTGGGTCTCTTACCTGAAATCGGGAGGATAAAGAGAGCTTAATTAATGGCACAAGAGGTGTGAAAATATTGCTGTGTGATGGGAAGCACATGGAGTTTTCAACTATGCAACCTAAGAATTGGCAAGGATTTTCATGTCCACTGCCAGCAGTTCTCTTCCTCTGTTCCTCCAGATTTTGGCAGCTGGAAAGCACAGGCTGTGCTGTCTTTCCACTTTCCCCCAAGCGGTGAAACTTGCTCTGCTGTTAGACATCCATACAAATTCACACAAATAAACCTCGCCTGGGTTTCAAGAAATCAATAATTCAAAGTGTTGAAAATGATTAAAAGCAACATATAGAACTGAAGGAATAGGAATTTATTACTAATTTATTTAAGCATCTTTCCCTTGGTGGTTTGCTCACCAGGAAAACAGACCTACTCGCCAGCCACACAGAAGAGTTCCACAGAAGCAAGAGTGTTCATTTTCACCAATAATTTTGCCCATAGCATGTTAACCTTTCAGCAGTATTTGACACAGTTGCTTAGTCTTTCTTCTTTAAATGTTTTCTCCTCTGTAATTAATGACAAAAGACTTCCTAGGAAACTTTTTCTAATTTTATGAACTCTCCTACTCAAACCCTGCCTCCCCTTCATCCATTTCTTTCTCTTTTTTTCTCCCTTTTTCTATCTGACACACACACACACAATTAGTTTTAACTTTAGAGAAAAACTGAGAAGATAGTAGAGAGAGTTCCCATATACCTGCCACTCAGTTTCTCCTGTAACAAACATCTTGTATCAGTATGGTACACTTGTCCTAATTAATGAATCAACATTGGTACATTATTATTAAATAAAGCTCATGCTTTTTTTTAGATTATATAATTTTGTACCTAATATCCTGGAGGTCTATGACCTTTTAAATGATTTTTTTAAACTTTGCATACAACAAGGATCATTCTTTGTGCTGTAAAGTACTATAGATTTTGATGTAAACACTGTGTCATGTTTTCATCATTACAGTATTATAAAATAGCTTCACCACCCTAACAATTCCCTGTGCATCACAAAGTCAACATCCTCCTCGAACCCCTTGCAAGCAGTGATTTTTTTACTATATCTGAAGTGACACTTTTTCTTGAATATCATAAAAATGGAATTTAGCAGTATGTAGCCTTTACACACTAGCTTCTTCCACAATGGCGATGTACAATTAAGATTATCCATATCTTTATGTGGCCTGACAGCTCATTATTTTTTTAACACTGAATATTGTTCTGTATGGATGCATCAAAGGTTGTTTACCCATTCACCCATTAAAAATACCTTATTGCTTCTAGTTTTTGGTGATTAGGGACAAAGCTGCCACAACATTCACATGCAAATTTTGTGTGGACATCATTTTTAAAATAAGATGAGCAAACACCGACTAGTGTGACTGCTGGATTGTATTGAAAACCGTGTTTAGTTTTACAGAAAACTGCCACACTATGTCCCAAAGTTACTGCACCCTTTTGCATTTGTAACAAATGAGAGGTCCCGTTGTTCACATCCTCAGTTAACTGGTACCACCATTTTTGAAAAACATTAGTTATTCTAGTAGGTGTGCGGTGATATCCCATTGTTTTTTAATTTTTTAAACATCTTCATTGGAGTATAATTGCTTTACGATGGTGTGTTCGCTTCTGCCGTATAACAAAGTGAATCAGCTACGGATCACTGTTTCTTTAATTTGGATTTTGCTAGTGAAATATGATGCGGAGCATCTTTTCATATGCTGTTTGCCATCTTTATATTTGCTTTGGTGAGGTGTACCTTCAGATTTTTCCAATACTTTAAATTGGGTGTTTATTTTCTTATTGTTGAGTTTTCAGAGTTCATTGCATTCAATTGAGCCCTTAACATTTTAAACAGATAGTTAAATTCCTTCTCGGACACCTCCAGCAACTGTGGAGTTGTGTCAGATCTGAGCCTGGTTCTGACAATTGCTTGGTCTCTTCAGATTTTATCTTCTCTTGCCTTGGCCTGTCTTTGAATATTTTTGCTGAAAACTGGCATATTATATCAAGTAATTGCAACTGAGGTACATCATCATTTTGTATTTTTCTGGCTGAGAACTGGGATGAGTATAACATTTTTTGTAACTATAGGTGTCAGAGCCTTCAACTTCCTCTAAGGACTTTGTCTGATGTTGTTTCTCTTGTTTTTCTGGGCTGCCTTATGAACTCTTCCTCAAAGAAAGTCTATGTCTTGCAGCTCTTTCCTCTGCAGTCCAGGGTTAATACGCTGGATCCCTTTTGTAGTTGTAAGGTTTTGGAGATGGGAGCATTCTCCAATTGTACAATTAATGTTCCATCTTTTAGTGGATGTGGCTCAAAGTTGTGACCTTAACAAGTGTTTCTTCATTGGTATAGCTCCTTTCTCCTGACCCGTAATCCCTTCCCTGGCGGCAAAATTCCCAGTCTATTTTGTTGACTCCCTTTTCCCTATTAACGTGTTTTCTTTTTGCTTCTTCTCTATACAGGAAGAGTTGCAGTGGCTAGAATGGGGAAAATAGCCCCCCCACCAGGTCTGGATAAGGCTGTGGCAAAGTTTTGTTTGTTCAGTTCCCCCCTCCCCCACCCCCATACATTAAGACTTTGATATGAAGAAGGTTCTAGACATATTTCACAATAACTTATTTTTCCATCTCCTTCCTCTACTCCCCCACCTCCTCATTATAATAGAGTCAAGAGGGGGTCTTTCTCTTGACTCAGATCTCCACTGTGAAAAGCTAGTGGGGTTCCTGGAGATAAAGGTTATAAAAGTGTGGAAACCTCTAAAACTGTGGTGCCAAGTAGCTTCTTACTCTCAGGCTAGTCCACTGTCAGCCTGCAGAAATTCATCAAAAATTACCATTTAATTTTGCCCACCAGTTTATGGCTCCAATGGCTTCTGCCCAGGGTAAGCAGACCTCTACTGTGTTTCTCTGGATCCACCTGTCTCTCCATGTTTTGGTTTGGCAATTTGCCTGTGTAACCATCAGTTCTCTGATGGGTGCAAGAAAAATTGTTGATTTTCAGTTTGTCCACCTTTTTCTTGCTGTAAGGATAGCAGTGATAACTTCCAAGTTCTTTACACGGTGAAGCTGAAACTAGAAAGTATTCTCTTTTTCTGGCTTTTTTACTTCTCATTTTATATATGTAACAGTAGATGCACTACATTGTTTCTCTCCTTGGCTATACCATATCCAATCTAATACGTTTAATTCTCTTACTGTATTATACACACATCTGTCTCATATCCCTGTAGCATCTTTTGTGCTAGCAGTTTCTTGTATCTTATACATCCCCTCAAAACAATTTTGAAGGATAAATTAATTATAGAATAAAATAACACTTTTATAAATTTAAAGCTAAATTTGAAATTATATATAATGCTGAGTACTAAGGATGGCAGCTGAAGTAAAGAGACAATAATGAGAACAAAAATAAAATAAGACAAAACCCAGAGGTTTTCTAGGCTACAAATGCCATAGGCCTTTCCCAGAGGTTTTCCAGGCTATAAACTGTCTAAAATCAAGGGATATTTACAATCCAGCTTCAAAAATGCTTAGTCATTTTTAATCCTTCGATATATGGGCAAAATAAGATATCAAAATTCTGGAGGTGTTTATGGTGACCATTTGTCTTGAAATGGAATCAAATGTTAGGCGGTCTATGGAAGGAGACATATATTTAGGGGTGGTGTTGCAGAGGATAAAGAGTATATATCCATAAATGGCAAAGAAATGTTTAAAAACTCACAAATAATCTCTCTCAATACGAAGAATAAATGCAATTTCAGGGAATTCTTGGAGAACAACATCAAACTTATTTAAAAAACCTACCATGACAAAGACTATGGTCTGTGATTTTCTCATTAACTTGTCTCAATAACCTTGACTCTAGGAGGATATGTCAGTGAGGTGAGGATTTTTCCTTGCCCATTCTTCGGTACAGAAGTAAGAAAAAACCTTGGCGATATTCCAAAATAACTGTTAAGGAGATGCTCAGCCTTAATTTAGAGTGAGTTTGGGTTCTATTTATTCAAGTGGGGTTAATGAAACATGAGAGTATCTATGAGTCTGTCAAATGTGCACTATATAAATAATGGTTAACTGGTTATTATCAGTGAACCAGTCCATTGCTGTGACATTAGCATGTCTTAAACTTTTTATCATGGTTTAATAAAATGGAATAATTAAATGTAGCTATGGAAAATTCAAATGGTGTCATCTGTAGAAACCATCCTCGTGACAATGACATTCTTCACATATAACTTAGACCTAAATTTGTATAAAAGGTAGCTTGTCTAAAGAATTTATCTTTCAAAAGAAATATTCATGTCAAAAATACTACACGTTTTTATAGTACCTGCAAAAGAGTATCTCAGGAAAAATTTCATAGAACAGAGCTTTATACAAATCATATATTAAAGGCTCTCAAAGCACATCAGAAACCTCTGAAGTGGGAAGCTGTAGGTACAAGAATAAACAAAGTTGAATATTCTTGTTCCCATGGCTAAAGTATAAAGATGACTTCTGCTCAATGCAGGGAGTGCCAAAGCCTGCAAAGGCGAATGCAGATATATGAGGCATTGTGAAATTGCACTCATATATTTTTCCATGCCTGTGATTATTTGCTGATTTACTGTTGTCAAACTCCAGTGCTCATTCATTTAATCACAAGTCCCTTCACGACATAGTTTAAGGTGATCACTCATGAGAATCTGGGGTGTGTCAGGAGCCTGAGGAACCACAGTGAGTTAGTGCTCTTGTGGATTCCTCGAGGAGCAATGAATTTCACTCCTCAAATGGGTCCAAAAAATGAGGTTAGTAGCCATGTGTGTTTGCAGAGTTTCAAACACCGAGACAGTCGGCAGACTGGGCAAGATTTCTTCTCAAGAGACTCCTGGAACTAGAATCAGCAGGCTGGTGAAGCCCAAAACTACAAAGTGGCTGAGGGCCTGTGGCCAGAGCATTGGCAGAGACTATCCCTTTGCCCATGTCAAGTGGCTTCAGCCATCAGATTCATCTGCTCCCTACCATGTTTCACGAGAGACTGAAAATAGATCCTCACTTCCAAAGATAAGCCCCAACTATTTGTGAGATTAAATGGATAGGTGAGTTGTCACCAAAAATATATCAGGGAGAGAACAGAGTTTTGTTTAAGACTTCTTAACCAGGGACTTCCCTGGCGGTCCAGGGGTTAAGACTTTGCCATCCAATGTAGGGGGTGAGGGCTTGATCCCTGGTCAGGGAGCTAAGATCCCACATGCCTCAGGGCCAAAAACCAAAACATAAAACAGAAGCAGTGTTGTAACAAATTCAGTAGACTTAAAAATAAAAAAAAAGACTTCTTAACCTCATGTTTGTGGTTGGGGAATCACGGTGCTTCTAACCTTGGACTGCGAAGCATGGCATTTTAGTTGCATTTTTAAGGATCTACAGTGCCTGGCATTTTGGGGAGATATTTTAATAATTCTTACTAACTCCTTAGCTTATCATTTAAGAAAAAATGTTTCACATAATTTAAAATCCATGGGATATTTGGGATACACTGGGTTAGTAAAGTTAAAGTATTTATACAAGCTTCTCAGAACCTTTAATATGGTAATATGCTTTCTGAATGCCCAAGAGGAAAAGAATAAAATATACTTAGAAAACACTGCACACTATTCTGAGCTTTGTAGGACCAAGTGTTCAAGTCTTACAACCCAAAGATATTAAGTGACAATTAGTTCTCTTCAGCTTAATGAGCCATCAACCAATTAAATGAGGTAATATATGCAAAATCACTTAATAAGGACTCAATAACTATTAATCATTATTATATGGTAAGCCTCGGTATTTTTTGTTTTTAAAAAACATGTTTAATCTTTCTGATTTCATTATACATAAAATAAAATGTATAATCCCTAACTATGGTTTAGTCTCACCTTTCTCTCCAATTCCTTGTGCCTCCCCCCACCCCACACTTTTCGTCTTCTTTCTATATAAATGCATTTCTTTGAGTCCCTAAAATACCCCTAATTCTTCCTGATGTAGGGTCTTTACACCAGGCTGCTTTTTCAGCCTAGAGCATCCTATAAGCCCACCTCCTCTCTACCTGGTTAATCTCTATTCATACCTCCAGTCCCAACTCACAGACCACCTTCTTAGGAAAGTCTTTCCTAAACCTCAGCACTTGACCACATGCATCAGGCACTTCTTCATACCATTATGCCAGTAACTACTAAATAAGTTATTATAACCATCTTACATATATATGTTTTCTTACAAGCTTGGCAAGGGAAGACAAAATTGTGTTCTGTTCATCATTATATTTTTACAGCCAGCATAATAGCTAACACATAATAGCTGCTTTATAAACATATGTTGAATTAATGAATGACTGAAAATAGAGATAGGTTAGCTGGTTAGCAGGAATGATCTAAAATAATTCCAGCCCCTGTTTAGAGAGAGAGAAACTCATAGACTCTCAAGGCTTGAGGACTATGAAACCAATATTCCAAACAAACTCTTTATTGATCAAACAGTTTTCTACTGTGACAACATTTAAGAGACATTTTTGCATCGTAAGTGCCTCTCAAATGCTTTCATTTTAAGTTCATTGAAAATCACCTTGGTTCTCTGACAGGTACTTTTTTCCAGTGCTTTCAAGGTTTGGCACCTTAACGGGCATCTGCCTAAATTTTTTCAGTTTGGCTTGTCAGTCTACAGGCCAATTTCTGATATATTCCATACATTTTACTTCTATTAAACTTTTTTCAAGTGAAATGTCTCCTTATTTGTGATGACTTTGACTCCTCATCTACTCTTTCAATTTTCTTGCACAAATGCTCAGGGAAATCTATATTTTCTATTTGAAAATGTACTTTATCCATTTAGATAAAAAAAATTCCTTTCCATATCTCCCTCAGAAAGCACCACATTTCTTTTTGTTCTGCTTGTGAAGATTTTTTTTCCCTTGAATCCTTCTGCCAAAAGAAGTATAGAGATTCATTTTATCTTGCTTGGGAAGTGATGAAAGATATTCTTAACCCTTTGATGTCTGTTTTTGTTAAAATTTACCTGGACAACTTTTTGCATTAATAAGTTAAGAGGATTATGTTTGTCCTTATGTGGGATATATATCCCAAAGGGTCTCAATCTGATTCAAAAATTTTCAGATTCAGTTTCCCCAGGGGAGCTGAGAGTCAGGATGTACATGAGGTATTTGTATACATGAAAATGGGGAAACAGTTGAAAAGTTACCTGAAAACCAGATTATATGGACACGGCCTCAGGCTCCTATAGTCTGTCTCTGCTGTACAGACTGGATTGTGCATGTAATTACAGAGAAAATTTTAATAGCGTTTTACCTTGGCCATATTCACTGGGAGACCTTATCCCTTTGATGATTCTCGGTTCTTAGCATGAAATCACTGCAAGTTTTCCTGCTGGCTGCCTACTAGTACTTTGTAGACAATTATTAAAGGAAATACTTTGTATTTTATTGAAGGAAGTATTTTAGGATAAAGTTACTATTTCTTGATTGTAGATAATGTGAAAAATAAACCTGCATTTATTTATAAATAAAAATCATAAGGGGAAAACAGAAATCGCCCATAATCTACCAATCTACTCACACTGATTTCATCAAAGTAGCTTTTTTTTCTTTGTTTAAAACACAAAAGTGCATCTCCCTACACACCTCTCTACCTTAGCTCTGTCACAAGCCATCTTGTAAATGTGGTTTTGCATCTTTTCTTCCTTTCTTTTGAGAAATTTATCTTGTGAGCCTTTCCTGTATCAACTATCTCATAGAATTATGAAACAAAAATATGTCAATAGGCCTCCAAATATCTTAAAGTACAATATCCCTAACCCTCACCTACTTCTGTCCTATTTCCTTTTAACCTAATTATTTAGGAAATTTAGGAGACTTTCCCCATTATCTTTATCCTTCCTAAAATTCTATGAAATGAAAATGCTCACTTTTTATAAGCACCTCCACAATTATTAAATAAATGGCATACCAAAGATAACTTGTAGTCATTGCAGAATAAGTCTTTCCAAGTGCAAAGCGAAGATTAACATTCAATACTTGTCCAGTAAGAGGGTTTTGATATATGCAAGTACAAGTAGTTACACCTTTTCACTTCCAAATACATTTCTAAAATATTGAAGCCAGCATTGTCCATACAAGCCACACGTGAATTTCTAAATTTCTTAGTGCCTATACATAAAAATTAAAAAGTAACAGTTTAAGTTCACTTTAATAATATTTAAGCCAATACATGAAAAATCCTACATTTCAATATGTAATCTATATTAAAAATTATTAAGATATTTTTGTACTAGGTCTTTGAAAACCAGTGTGTATCTGATGTTACGCTTATAACACATCTCAGTTTGAACGAGACATAATTCAATTGCTTAATAGCCATGTGTGGCTAGTGGGTACCATATTGGACATTGAATGTATAAACATTTTTTTTCTGTGGAAATAAAAAATCCAATGGGGGGAAAAAAGCTTCTAATTCAGAATTAAATTTGAGGTTCAAAAAATAAAATGGTTTTTGATGCTTCTACTGTTTTCTTCTAAGGAGCAGTTCTTTCTAATCTTCAATTTTAAATATCATGGGTATCATATGATAGTGATGCTCCAAGCTGAGCTTGATAATTTTTGACAAAAGTAAGTTATCTTTAAATAGACATTTCTCCAAAGAAGACATGCAGATGCCCAAAAAGCATATGAAAAGATGCTCAACATCACTATCAGAGAAATGAAAAACAAAACTACAATGACATATCACCTCACACCAGTCAGAATGGCCATCATCAAAAAGTCCACAGACAATAAATGCTGGAGAGGGTGTGGAGAAAAGGGAACCCTCCTACACTGTTGGTGGGAATGTAAATTGGTACAACTACTATGGAGAACAGCAAGGAGGTTCCTTAAAAAACTAAAAATAGAACTACCATAGGATCCAGCAATCCCACTCCTGGGCATACATCTGGAGAAAACCATACTTTGAAAAGATACATGCACCCCAATGTTCACTGCAGCACTATTTACAATAGCCAAGGCATGGAAGTAACCTAAATGTCCATTGACAGAGGAATAAATAAAGAAGATGTGATATATGTACAATGGAATATTAGCCATTAAAAAAGAATGGAAAAGTGTCATTTGCAGCAACGTGGATGGATCTAGAGATTATCATACTAAGTGAAGTAAGTCAGACAGAGAAAGACAAATATAATATGATATTTCTCATATGTGGAATCTAATTTTAAAAAAGATACAAATGAACTTATTTACAAAACAGAAACAGACTTGCAGTTATTGAAAACAAACTTATGGTTACCAAAGGGGAAACATGGGGGGGAGGGACAAATCAGGAGCTTGGGATTAACATACACACACTACTATATATAAGATACATAACCAACAAGCGCCTACTGTATAGCACAGGGAACTCTACACAATATTATGTGATAATTTACATGAGAAAAGAATCTAAAAAGAATGAATATGTGTATATATATTACTGAATCACTTTGCTATACACCTGAAACTAACACAACATTGTAAATCAACTATAATAAAATAGTTAAAAAGTAATTTATCTTTAACATATACAAACCTGCTGTGGTTTTTTTCTTTATAATATTATTCTTTAGATATTTAAAATATTTCATAATTACTGAAAGCATAGATCACCGACCAATTTAGCAAACAGTTTATATTATTAAAGCTTTACACCTCTGTGAAGAAAATTGCCAAATTTTTAATTTCAAAAACAATCTAGAGTCCCGATGGAGTTCTGGAAAATGTTTTTAGATCTTTACCAAAGACTGACTTGTCAAAACCAAAAAAACACCACCAAATATTGCCAAATAAAATGATCTATGGTTATTTTACTAATATTTAAAAAATTAAAGACAGGAAATGGAAGAGGAAGAAAGTTTGTGGGTTTTTTTCTCTTTTAATTGGGGAAAAAATAATTGAAAATATTTAATACTAAACCATATGAAGCATTATTATGTGCTTACAACTAAACATACACATTATCTAACCCTAAAAATTTCTCTTTCTTATTTTTCTCACTTATAAGTTGTGTTTGAATTTGCCTAAGTGACAGGGTAGTTGAGGAACAATGTATATAATAAGATGATAGACTTATTTTTATAGTTACTTATTACATAGCTATCCACATTTCTCTGAACTTTAGTTTCCTTGTCTGCAAAGTAGGATGATCATATTCTTGAGTAATCATTTATTTGATGTACATAACTTGAATCTTTACTAAGTGTCTGTTAACATCTTGATTAAAGATTAAAACTAAATTCAAACTGTCCCACCCCCACTCCATTCTTTTAACTTACGTTTCTTTCTAAAATTCAGGAGGCTTTTCTCATCTTTATCTAAACTTGAAATAAACTAAAGGAAAAACAGAGACACTTTTTTTGATATAGGGCTGAATGCTATTTGGAATGAAGATTTCATGAGAAGATGCAATGGAAAACTCTTTCAGACATGCACAGTATTGGGCAAATGTGAAGATTATTTTTGTGAAAAATGTGTTCTGCCATTTGGAGACCAAAAAAATGCATTTACCCTTCTGCCTTTTTCCTTCCTTTGCCTTCCATCAGGCATCCTGAACTAGGAAGCAATGTGTACATTTCACACAAAGAGTGAGAAAGCGAGTCCATCTTCCCTGTGTTTTACACTGTACAGTAACTGACACTAAACAAGTTGGCTGTACCACATGTCTATTCAAGCTCATCTGTGCTAAGGGATGATTATTCCAAAAATTTCTTGTTACTGAAATATGTCAATTTCTGTCTTTCTGGGGAAAAAATATATGCAGGGAGTTATAACAACCCCTTTTAGAGCAAACGCGAGGTTCCTTTTTGGAAAGGGAAATTGATCAGCTTGGAAGGGAGGGCTCAACCGTGTTCTTTATTGAAATTGTGTCTATTTGCAAAGCTTGTTATTAATCCTGCCTCGGTGTGTGGAGAGAAAGGGAAAACCTGAGCACTCGTCTGTTTATGTTTACAGTATCGAGTCAATTTGCATTAATAAAGATTTAAAACTAGCAAATTAATTTGCGAGGTGACTTGTTTGAGGGAAGGCCTTTAAACACACTTGGGAGAGCTATTTTGAAATCACTCAACACAAGGCACTATATTTAGAACCTGTGTTGTGTCTCTGAAGCTCAGTAGCAATAATGGCCGATTTCTGAAGTGAGGACTGCCTCCATGGGGAATTCCACTGTGAAGAGAAGTGAGAAGGTCCCTGAATGAGAAGGACTTAGTAGCCTCAGTGGTGGATCAAAGAGTCGTTCTAACATGGTCTTCAAGGTCAGGCAAAGATCCCTTCGCTTATTTCTTTCAATAAATATTGAATATGCATCTATTTTTCTGCTGGTCCATATGCTACACTCTGGGAAGACAGCACAGCCAAAACAGATCATGCCCTGTCCCCATGGAATTTGCATTCTAATAGGTATTCAAATAAATAAAATAATTTTTGATAGTGAAAATCACACAGAAGGAAATCCACAGGTGATGAGATAGAGTAATGAGGGAGATTTAACAATTTTTTATGGTGTTCGGAACACTTAACGTGAACTATGCCTTCCTAACAAAATTTCAAGCATATGATACAATATTGTTAACTATACATACAATGTTGTACAGCAGGTCTCTAGAACTTATTCATCATGCATAACTGAAAATTAACACCCATTAAACAGCAACTCCCCATTTCCCCTCCCTCAACGCCTGGAAACCACCATTCTACTCTCTGGTTCTGTAAGTCTGACTTTTTTCAGATACCTCATAGAAGTGGAATCAGAGAGAATTTGTCCCTCTGTGACTGGCTTGTTTCTCAAGGTTTTATATCTTTGGTAAGGTGAGTCAAGCAAGGTGTATTGGAGAGATCTGAGTGTTATTAAGAAACCAGACCATCAGATGAGAAGCCCGGAAAGAGTTTTATCATCACTCGAGAGCCCACAGCTTCACTGAAGTCAGAAAGAACTTGTGTATTTGATAATCAGATGACAGATGCTAATTTTAGTCTATGTTTTGAAGTTGGAAATTTAAATGGAAATTTAATAGATGGTGTTTAAATGATTTTTTTCAGAGAGGTTTGCTTTTACTAGCACCCTTTCATCTACTGTGTGTTGAATGGTTTGGAGCCAGACAAGAATGGAAGAGAAAGATCAGCAAGGTCCAGATTGGTGACAGTGGCAGCTTGGACTAGGGTAGTAGCCATGATGGTGGATCAGAATGGATGTTTTCAAAATGTGGTTGGAACAAACAGATAAAGAATTGGATGTAGAGAGTGAAGGAAGACAGGGATTGAAATATCTCCTGGATATTGTGATGAGCATGTGAGTAAGTTGTGATGGCAGGTATTAGCATGTATTGGGTGAAGACTGTAGGAAGAAGACATTTTGGAGAATAGAAATCAAATACCATTTTGGACACAGTAATTTTGAGATAAGTATATTATGTTCAACTTCCTACTGGATATGTAACTTTAGAGTTCTGGAAAGAAGGCAGTCATCTGAGATATAGGACTTGGAGATGATTCATGTTGTTCAATAGAGAAGTTTCTTCATAGCTTGGCAGTCAGTGTTACCTGACTACTGTTACCTAGGTAGGTAGAATTCAGTGTATAATGAGTCCTGAGTGCTTGATAAATACTGAACAATTTATGGGACATAGAAGCTTTCAGTGCAGTATGAGTCCCATACTTTCCAGACGACAGTATTGGGAATGGGGTGGACTCTTCCCTTATAAGCAGTATACCTACTAAAATTTACATGTGGGCAGGAACTATATGTCTCCCATGCACTGCTGCCATGCCAAGGTCTGGCTTAGGACTTGGAGCATCACAGTTAGCTGCTCAACAGGTATCATGGAATAAGTGATGTGAAGGCAGGTCAATCCAGAGAGTACTATTTGAATCATCAACTTTCTCCCTTTTCTTGGAGAACAGTTTAGGATTGAAGCCTACTGAAACTAATTTACATATTTGTATTTGTCATCCTCCTTTTCCTTCAGTGTCAAAGATTATTTGAAGTAACATCAAAAGAAGTCTGTAAAAGAAACAAATAAGATGGATATAGCTGACTGCAAATTAATATTACCCCCAATCCTTCTCCTGTGCTGGTAACTTAGAGGCTTCCTAAACATTGCTAGGAAAAGAACAGCTGAATGAACTTGTGCCTCCTTCAGTGTCTCTCTCTTCAGAAGAACAACTCTCCGATTTTGCTGGTTGCTCTTGAGATTCTCTAGGATGTTTTACTTTTCTCAAAGTGATTTGTCTTCAGAAACCAAAGTTAAAGGTCTTTTTCCTCCTTTAAAGTAGTTCCCTCAAAAGGATGGATATTCATTTAGTCCAACGGTACCACTTAGACTCCGAAATCTTGGAACTTGGGAAATCTTTTATTATTATTCCAGCTTAGGAGACGGTTTTATGTGTTTATAATCTTATTGCATTTTCAAGTAAAGACAAACCTCTTCGAATCTGATCAGCTGTACTATTCACCCACATGATGGAGCATGGTGTTTGCTGTTTCCCAAGGTTACTTCTGATCGTCAGAGAGGGTGTTCATAGAATAGGGCATGGAACTCAAAAGGGCTCAAAAATTATTGCACCGATCCCTATCACAATCAGCTTGCTCTCATGTATGGTGGAGAGGTTTACACCGTATGGACAGTCATAGGTCTTTCAGGACTTACATTCTAAGTTTCCAAAGTTCCTAAGAACCTCCTCTGGGCTAGCAATTGTCTGCCCTTAACTAATCATCTAGAGGAAACTGGAAATTTCCAAAAGAAGTTTAAACATGCTTTTAGAGTAATAATGGAATAAGTATATACCAACCAATGGGATTACTTGAGAAAAAGGGCAAACTCATTCTGGGGTTTTATTTTTAAAGGTCTTTATTTTATTATATTATTCTTTTTTTTTCATTTAAAATTGTTATTGAGCTGTTGCTAAATGCTGGCACTAAGCAAGGAGAATCTTGTGGACCCTGATATTTACTGCAACTTTCTTGCTGCAACTCTTACTCTGAATATAACAGAATGTGCTCATAATTAACCCCCCTTCCTTAAAAAGAAAACAGCAAGTTCTGTTTCTATTATTATAAGCATTAGAGCCTTTGTAAAGGATGCATTAAAAAATCGCACCCAAATACAACAGCTGACAGCCTGTGACAATCGAACTGCATTTCTGCCATCCCAGAGAAGCTATCTGTTGTCACTAATAATGATGCCATAAATTGACAATCAACTGGAAAGAGACAGTTTTAAATCCATCCTCTTCACAATTTAAAGCAGGTCTTTGGTATTAAACACATTACTAGGACAGCTAAGTGTTCTTACAAAGTAAATGTGTCTCTCCTCCTTGCTTATACTACATGCCATAATCAAAAGGGGAATTGCAAGGTGGCAAGGCCTCCTCAGAAGCACTAACAGTGGGGAAGTGATGGGTGGCATTCTCTGCATTTTCTTCTGCTGGTGAAAGTCCCCTCCATGTCTGAGAGCCTAGAAAGAGCTACAAATGGAGCAGCTCAGAAATCACTCCCTTGCATCTTTTAAATGATGTACTGCAGGGCAGTAGTTAAGAACATGGAGTTTTGAAGGCATGTTGGTTTGATTCCAATTGTTCACTTTGTAGAGCGGCACTGCTCAAAGGAGAAACCAGTAGCCATGTGTGGTTATTTAACTTTAAATTAATTAAAATTACATAAAAAATTGTAAAGTGAGTTCCACAGTCATACTAATCACATTTCAAGGGTTTAAATATAGAATATGTCCATTGTCCCAGAAAGTTCTACTGAACAGTGCTATTCTACAGTAATCATTTTTTATTTCCACCACTGACATTCTTTTTTTTAAATTTTATTCTATTCTTTTTTTTTCACCCTAAAATTTGCCAATCACATTTATTTTTCTTGATTGGTGAAATCTGACCGCTATTAAGATCTAAGTGTTATTATATTTTTCACTTGGATCTGAATGTTTTACAAAGATGTCCATACAAAGAAAACCTCAAAATATTTTACAGTTACATTTCTATGTAAATATGCACAGATTGTTTTGATTTTAATTGCTCTATAAAAATATTTATACCATTTTTCTTGTATGCTATAATAATGTTTCCTTCAAAGGTGAATGCATTTTTTTGTTGTTGTTGATTATTTTTTTCAGTTATGCATATACATGTATCTATTCTTTTTCAAATTCTTTTCCCATTTAGTTTATTACAGAATATTGAGCAGTGTTCCTTGTGCTATACAATAGGTCCTTGTTGGTTAACTGTTTTAAATACAGCAGTGTGTACCTGTCAATTCCAAACTCCCAATCTATCCCTCCCCCCTACCCTTCCCCCCCAGGTAACCATAGGTTTGTTCTCCAAGTCTGTGAGTCTGTTTCTGTTTTGTAAATAAGTTCATTTATATGTGGAACCCGCAGCTGACATTCTAATTCAACCCATCCTCATTGCCAATCTCTGAGCAGTAGTCTCTCTCCTTTTTCTTTTGCTCCCCTGTAATTTCTTCTTCACTCAGAAGCCATTGACATCATTTAAAAACTTAAGTCAGATTGTTTTATCCTCTTCCATAGTTTCTCTTTATGTGAGAATAAAAGCCAAGCTCATTACTGTAGCCTACAAAACTACACAGCATGGTTACATACATCTTTCTTACCTTACACGCTGCCACTCCACATGCTACCACTCGACATCTCACCACGTCCCCCCTGACCACCACCCTGCCCCCCGCCAGCCCCTGCTCACCCCTTACTTCTTTAAAGCCACAGTGACTTTTTTCTGGTGTTTGAATGCTCCAAGCATGGTATCCGCTTCAGGGATTTTGCCTAGATATTCCCCTCACTAGAAATGTTCTTCCCCTTTACTGCCATATGATTTACCTCTTCTCTTCAATCAAATTTTAAATTAAGGTTAATTCCTTCTGGGAGACCTTGCATGACCATTTGCTTATATTGTATCATCTCCATTTCTTTAATTACCTGTTTATTTTGGTTATTCACATATTTTCTTATTTATCATTTGTCTTTATCTGCTGTAATATAATCTCCATAAAGCCAGGCTCTTGTATTTTTTATTCTATCCTCGACCCTCATTGCCTAGCAAATTGTCTGACATAGATAGGTACTCAATAAATAATTTTTTTAAATTAAACTTTATTTTTTAATTTTTTGGCCATGACACGCAGCATGTGGGATCTTAGTTCCCCCACTAGGGATAGAAACCACACCCAGCGGGAGTGCAGAATCTTAACCACTGGACCGCCAGGGTAGTCCCGCTCAATAAATACTTTTGAATGACAAAATGCAAAATGCTGAATACCTCTCTTAGCCACTGAAAATTTTAGATGTGTTAGATTATTTAATTCTCACAATTTGCTTCTGAAAGAGGTAATAATAATACTTTTTTTTTCCAGATAAGGCAAGTGATTAGGCAATATTTGGCACTCTTTACATGTTTAATAAATGGTAGTGCATGGCAACTTCTCTGGATTCCCTTGCAAATGCAGTGGTTGGAAATCAAAGCGCCTAGCTTCTGCCTCATCTGTCTAATGCTTAAATTATATCTTTGTGGTTCCTCTTGTCACACACTTGCCTCAACTCTGCCTGATGCTCCCTACACCCCTAATCCCACAATAGACTCTTCCATTTCCTAAATATATCACACACTTCCCCATTTTTTACTTTACTCTGACAGAACTTCCTACTTGGATTTTTCATTCCCACATTTATGGTTAAGATGAGCCTGGGAGGTACATCAGATTTCAACATTTAGAGAAGTGGAAGAGAGAGGTACTTTCTGTCCCACAACATTAAAATTAGCAAGTCTTCCTATAGCATTTTCAGTAGTATGATGACCGTCCTGTTCTAGTACTTCCTTAACTCATTCATCAGTTATGGAATGCCTACTATGTGCTAAATTAATATGTTATTAAACTTTACAGTTACCAATAAACAATCTGTTTTATAAGCTTCTTAAGGTCAAGGAGCACATCTTACTCATTTTTTAAAATAGCCCACACCTACTAATGCCATTCCATAAACATGTTAGGAGCTCAATGTATATTAAATAAACAAAAGCATGATCCATCAGCTTCAAAGTGATTCCTGAGCCAGAAGAAACTCAAAGAAACCACTTGACAGAAAATGAATAGCTCAAGTCCACTGTACACTGTGGCCAAACCCATGCCTCACTTTCAGAAATACTGAATCTGGGTCAGATATCTGGATAAATCTCATGCATCAGGAAAGTGACTCACTGTCTGAACATCTCCCCTGGAGGTTTAAGCAAAGGCCAGTTGATTTGAGTACCTGGCCAAATAGGAGCATTCCTGTGGGGGAGGAGGAGCTGAGGACTTTGAGAAGATTTTGACCAGCATGAGATTCTCCTCAGGAAGGGAAACAGTGAGGAGATGGTATCTGTTAGGCAGTTTATGGATGGATGGGCAGCCAAACAGCTTGATGAGATAAGAAGAAACAGTTCTAAGGCCACCCTCCCCTCCCCTGAAATAAATTCTCCCATCCATATGACAGGACTGGGCTATTTTCCAGTAGCTTGGTCTACCAGACTATATGTTTCTTGATTCCTAAATGGAAAAGAAATACCAATACTGGAATATCATTTAAGAGGTTGATGTAATTATAAACATACATTGATATAGCTATATCTATTTACATAGATATAGATACTATAGCTATTGTCTGATTATCTGTAGAACAGTGACCAGTATATAATGGAGGGTACCAGAATCATTTGTGTAGTTTTCAATAAAGATATCATCTGAATAACTGATACCTGAAGTTCATAAAATGAGCATTCCAAAGAAGCATCTCCTATCCCCTGTAACATGTATCCACTGAGGTGACTGTAGTTCTCTTTTTTCCATTTCTCCCCTAAAATGATGTTTGCAATCAAATAAGCCCTCTAAAAAGAAACAATAACCTCATCTTTAAGTACTTCATACATTTTTAGAGCATAAACATTAAAATTCACATTGAGTTTGACCCTTTATTATCAAACTGTAGTATATCCTCTTAAATATGCCTTGCATGTGGCCACCCAACATTTTCCTATAGTATACACATACTATATATACGATATATAAATATATATCGTATATATAGATATACACACTAATATGTAGTATATATAGTATGCAGTATAATATACATAGTATGCATATATACACAAACAGCATATCTTTATTGTTCCATTCTTTTCCTTTGAGATCTCATATATATATTCATCTCTAGATAACTTATGTCTATTGACCTTAATAATTCACTTTTTAATTTTATTTTAAAAAGTCAAATTTTTCTTTCACAAGATGGCACATGTTAACAGACACCTCCCACGGCTATACCATATGATGTTTCTAGTCTCTTCCAAATTACACATCCCCAGTGCACAATGAAAAAAGGCGTTTTCATATCAAGTATGAAAGTGTTGTATTTGACAACCATTTTAAACCCACAAAGGCTACAATTTTATATGTTTCAATCTAATATTTATAACATGTGTAACCTATTACTTTCAAATATTAAAGGCAGGCTAAATACCCTATGATCCCAACATGCTCATTTTTTGTATTAAAGATTGTCTTAGAGCCAATACACTACCACTGAGTAGGCTCAGAAGAGTAATATGCTTACAAAGTGTAGAATTAGAGAGAGGAAGGAGTAGTTTACTCTCTCAGGCTTGAGAAGGCAGTCCAGAATGCATAACAGGAATATTCAAATGGGGTTTTGAGGAAAGAATAGAAGTTAACTAGGGAGGCAGCAAAGGTATGACATTCTAACCAAAGTAAACTGCATGTACAAAGGAATTAAAGTATAAGGCAGAGTGAGTTCAGCAAACTAAAAGCAGTTTGGTTTTGCTGGAGCATAAATGTGTGTGTGTATTTAGTTTAGAGCGGTCAAATATGAAGGTGAAGTGATAGTCTAGGACCACATTTTGTAATGTTTTACATGTCATATTATAGGGCTTGATTTTATGGTGGCTTTAAAAGTCTTTTTAACTAAGGTAGAGATTTTATCCAACAATTGTCTTAGAATAGTCTAATTGGCAGCCCCAAGTGTCTTAGAATAGTCTAATTGGGTTAAAGAGTGAAGGAGGAAGAGGAAGGAGGAAGGAATCATTAGAGGATTTTTCTATATAATTTGCACAACCATTGTTTCTTTCCTGGAGGAGAAACATGGGATGGAAAGAATTAAGTGATAGAAAGAATAAGTGATGAGTTTAAGTAATATGTAGAAAGTAAAGTCAGCAGAACTTGATATGATTGGCTATCAGGAACAAAAATGGAAGAGCAGTCCTAATCAACACCCTATTCTGGTTTGAGTGACTCAGCAAAATAGGGCTCTTTTCTTGAAATAAGGAACTCCAGGCTTGGAGAACAGCAAGAGCCACTGTGTTGAAAAAGTTATGACATCACAGTCTTTGGTATCAATATCCTGGCATCCTCTTCTTTATACCCACAACTCTTCCACAAAGGAAATCATGTGGGACAGAGCCATTCATCTAGATTCAAATCTTACAATTACAGAGTCTAATAAATATCACTATTGTACATGGATAAAAGGAAACTCCATAGTGAGGTGAAGATTTATTTATAGATTAAAGCAAGAAATGAATGCCAAAATAATCAATGTTGGGATAATCCTCATTGCTTGGAAGCTTACACCTATACATTGGGATAACCCTGATTTTTTTCTTATAATCATTTGAGATAAAAGTAATATTTATTTTTACTTTGGATGCAGAGAATGAGAGGGTTAGTTCAGATTGTTGGAAGGATCACGGCAGATTCTAAAGAATACAATATAAAAATATTTTAAGATTAAGGAATATTGAGATTTCAGGGAGCGAAGATGGAAAAGAACTAATATTCATTAGTCATCATAAATCTTCAACTTCACATAGAAAAACTGACATAAAAGCAAAAATATGCTAAAAAATTATACTCATTTTACATATTAAAACAAAACTGTAGAAAACCATTTTAAAAGTGCTTTTAGATTTCAGCTGACATTTCCTGGGTATGTCTTATGTGTTAGGTGCATCATGTACGGTGGTAGGCAGCCCTTAAAATGCACCAATAATCCCGATCTTGAGGGAACTCATGCTCTTTTATCATCCCCTCCCCTTAAGCAGGACCTGGACTTCTAATGAATATAATGTGGCAGAAGTATTGGTATGTCACTTTTTTTTTTTTTTTTTTTGGCGATACGCGAGCCTCTTACTGTTGTGACCTCTCCCGTTGCGGAGCAACAGGCTCCGGACGCGCAGGCTCAGCGGCCATGGCTCACGGGCACAGCCGCTCTGCGGCATGTGCGATCTTCCTGGACCAGGGCACGAACCCGCGTTCCCTGCATCGGCAGGCAGACTCTCAACCACTGCGCCACCAGGGAAGCCCGGTATGTCACTTTTGAGATTGGCTTCTATAAAGACTCTTGCTCCTGTCTTGGGTGCTCTATGCGTGCCCATTCTCACTCTTTGGGACCTTCTTTCTCTCTTGGAATACACACTCTGGGAGAAGTATGTAGCCCTGCTATGCGCAGTCAAATGAAGAAACCCACATGATGAGGATCTGGGGTTTCCTTCCAACACTCAGCAAGGAGATGAAGTTTTGCCAAACAGCCCCATGAGTAAGGTTGGAAGCAGATTCTCTAGTTCCAGTCGAGTCTTCAGATGACTGTATTCATCAATTTCATGAGAGGCCCTAAACCAGAATTGCTCATCTAAAGCCACTCTGGATTTCTGACCCTCAGCAACTATGTGAGAAAATAAATGTTTATAGTTGTTTAAGCTGCTAAATTTTGGAATAGTTTGTTATGCAGCAATAACTCTCACATACACTTGATTTAGTTCATTTTATCCTTATAAATGTTGAGTATAGATATTAACATCCCCATTTTGCAGAAATCACTGAGTCCCACAGAGGCCAAACTGTTACTGAAATTTTAACTCCATTCAGTCTGACTCCTAATTCCTTCCATCACACCCGAATGCCTCTGGGAATTTAGGGCTCTCTAGAACTAACTGTAGTAATTCTGATGTTTATGCAACATCTACTTCCTTGGTTTCATTTCTGACCATTTTCTGATAACTCTCGCAGGGACAATCCAGTTAAGACTAGGCGCTAATATATTGTACAGCTACTTCAAGCAACCTACTGCTTTGGCTGCAGCCTGGAACAACCAACTCTCCCAGCAAGCTCTGATTAGCATTTTGATCTTGGCAAGCACTTCTCCTTCTGAATGCCAAAGCAGGAATGACTGTTGTCACTGCCACACCTTAGGACTTCTACGGTAGCTTACTCTGTGGTTTGCCTCTGCTTACTGAAAACACAGGCTCTGCTACTGACGCACTCCACGTGTGAGCCATTTCCCCTGATTTTCAGGCATGTATGACCTTTGAGGAGAAATGATTCCACATAGATTGTGCTCACTATGGATGTGAAAAGTATCTGGGTTGGCATCTTTTAGTCCCTTTTTATGATATATTAGCTTATTTAATACCTACCTGACAAAGTTTTTGAGGATTATTTTACTTCCTGTCCCATTTTTTTTTTTAATCTATGAAGTGGAAATAGTAACTTGTCTATGTTTATAGATGACTGATCTAAGTTTATCTGACTCATCTGTAACATAGAATTATTATAATTAATTATTATTTTCCTGTGACCTGTGGAATACAGCAATGTAAAGCTCTATGCCAGCATCTTGTGAGTACCTACTGCATATTTTATTCTCCTTCTTTTTTTTAAGAGGTGATAAGGAGTGGTCAACATATTTGTCCCAGAGATGCACACATCTTTTATAATTTACTTTTTTTGAGGCCTTAGAAGACTAAAAAATCATTTCAAAGAATGGCAATAAATTCTACTCGGGTTATGTAGACGCCCAATTCACCTTTCCATAAGTAAGTCTGTCTTACTGCTAAATGAGCCTCACCAAAATGTACACTTGGGTAGCAGAATGTTGAGTGACTGCTATCGGTAAAGGTGGTTGAGGAAAATTAGTGGAAGGGCTGTCATCCCAAAGCTGTCCTTTAAAATAGACCTCTCTTCTCTTTGAGTGGTATAATAGCCATTATTTATTGCGAACTTACCACACCCAGAATACTTTAGCTCTTCCAGATAACATACAGCTTCTCAGTCTACAAAATGGAGATGAGGATTTAGATAAACATCCCAAGGTCACAGACCATCAGTAGTACTTAGGACACAAAAAATGGTTGGTTTATCTTTCCTTGATCCCCAACACAGAACCCTGTTCACTATATTCTTCTGGCCATTATTATTTACAATAATCATCACAAAGGATAAAGTCATGATGGAGAAAGTAATTTATAAAAAAAGAATGAAACCAGGAGAGAATTATTCCAATAAAGGGAAAGGATGAATAAATAAATAATAAATAAATAAGTAATCAGTTAGTTAGTTAATTAATTGTGTTCATGAGTACATCTGACAGAGGGATCCCAGAACAAAACAATAAACTCTGCTCCATAAAGTATAGGTAGTAAAAATCACAATCGTAAGCGGTTACTATGTAGCGGGTACTTTTCCATTAGGATTGTTGTAGGAATTGTAAGAGATAACCTGTACTAAGTATTGTCTTTACGTCTATTTTATATATGAAGCATATAAGGTTTAGGGAAGGTAAATAACTTGCCAATAGCATCCAAAGAGAAATCAAAGGGACATAGATTTACCAAGTAGTCTGACTTCTAGGTCATCATCTTAATCTCTTAACAATACTGTTTTTTGTCAAATGCTGATGTTTCTTATAAGGGTACAATGGGTTGACATAACATTTTATTTCAGGTGGAAACAAGGTCTCCTAAAAATCAATTAATTATATTGTAATTCATAAATTAATATACTTTATAAATAATAATAATAAATTAATGGTCAACACAGGACTATGTTGGTTCAAGTTGGGACCCAGGGCAGTCTACCCCAAAATATGCCTCAATGACATATTGATTATTCTGAATTCAAGTTACTAAAAAAAACAGACAGTGGGGAAAAAAATGTTAAAAAACACTATGAACTCCCTTTTTACCCCAAATATGGAAAATAAATCTCCCATGTGGAGGTATCCTCCCTATACCAGGAGGATAGAAACCATCCTTATCACCAAAGTTAGGATATTCAAGGCTAAGAAAGCTGTCTAAACAAACTTTGTTACTTCTTCATTAGTCTGCTCCCCCAAACGTAAGCCACTTTGTTTTGTTAAATCTTCACATATAATTGTTTGTCTAAAAATGATATGTAAATAGTCTGCTTTGATTACTTTACAATTCCCATTTCTATGAGACCTCAGTGTATATGATTTTCTTCTCTTGTTAATCTGTCATGTGTCAGATTAGACAGCCAAAGGAACTCAAGAGGGGTTGGGAGGAAATTTCGCCTCCCCCACAAAAGGTAATTTTTTTTCTCTAGATTGTAATACTTTTTAGTCATTCTGTACTAATTTAACCAACTGGATTGGTTAATGGCAATGGAGTACACAGACCATACACTCAGGATGACAAGAGATGACAAATGTAGCCTGACTGTGGCCTAGAGAGATCACATTGAAAAAGGGCCTGCTCTGAATCTTTATGATTATTTTTTCATTGGACACAGGTAGTATTGGTTACATAGGTAACTACCAATGGTTTCTACTTTCTAATTATCTAAATTATAGATATTGAGTTTCTGTAACCTTGTGGCTGGGAACTGCTAATGGTTTAAGGTTACCATTTTAAGCCAGTATGACACTCTAGAAAGTATGTTGGAGATGAAATCAAAAGACATGATCTTGAATTTTTTTTAGCTCTACTTTGACTGTGTGTATAGTTGCCAGATAATATACAGAATCCAAGTTAAATTTAAACCTTAGATAACATTAGATATTACTTTTTGTTTGTTTAAGTGTAAGAATATTCCAAATATGGTATGGGAAATGCTTACATTAGAAATTATTCATTATTTATCTGAAATTCAAATTTAAATGGGCATTTTCTGTTTTTATTTGCTAAATGTGAGTTTGAAAAACTTCCTGGACTAAAATTTTTCCAACTGCATAATGTAAATAAATAATTATTTCTTGCCTACCTCACAGATTTGTTGAGGTAACAGATCAAATTCTACCATTCATGTCAGTAGCTGTGTCAACAACTTATTTAATAAAGCTAATATCCTGTTACATTAACACATTAAATAATCCTTCCCATTGACTATGATATTCTTTGTCCCACTGATATGATATAACCTTACGTTTAATTTAGATGAATGTTTTTATGTTGCTCATTTGAGTGTTACACTTGGATGCATCTAAGTGTATAAAAGAATAAAAATTGGATTCGGATTGTCCTAAAGAGAACAGCAAAGCCCTCTTAAGACCTGAACTGGTGATGCAGCTCCAGCCTCGCAGGTGCACACCCTCTCTTGTAACTCCACATTCACTGTGACCCTCTGATGCTGTGTGGCTGACAGGGTCTTGGTGCTCTGGCCTGGTGTCAAGCCTGAGCCTCTGAGGTGGGAGAGCCGAGTTCAGGACATTGGTCCACCAGACACCTCCCGGCCCCATGTAATATCAATCAGCGAGATCTCTCCGAGAGATCTCGGTATCAACACTAAGACCCAGCTCCACCCAACGGCCAGCAAGCTCCAGTGCTGGACACCGCATGGCAAACAACTAGCAAGAGAGGAACACAACCCCACCCATTAGCAAGAGGCTGCCTAAAATCATACTAAGTTCACACACACCCCAAAACACATCACCGGACACAGCCCTGACCACCAGAAAGACAAGATCCAGCTCAGCCACCACAACACAGGCACCAGTGCCCTCCACCAGGAAGCCTACACAACCCACTGAAACAACCTTACCGACTGCGGGCAGACACCAAAAACAATGGGAACTACAAACCTGCAGCCTGCAAAAAGGAGACCCAAACACAGTAAGTTAAGCAAGATGGGAAGACAGAGAAACAAACAGCAGATGAAGGAGCAAAGTAAAAACGCAACAGACCAAACAAATGCAGAGGAAATAGGCAGTCCACCTGGAAAAGAATTCAGAGTAATGATAGTAAAAATGATCCAAAATCTTGGAAATAGAATGGAGAAAACAGAAGAAACGTTGAACAAGGACCTAGAAGAGCTAAAGAGCAAACAAAAAATGATGAACAACACAATAAATGAAATGAAAAATTCTCTAGAAGGAATCAATAGCAGAATAACTGAGGCAGAAGAACAGATAAATGACCTGGAAGATAAAATAGTGGAAATAACTACTGCAGAGCAGAATAAAGAAAAAGAATGAAAAGAATTGAGAACAGTCTCAGAGACCACTGGGACAACCTTAAATGTACCAACATTCGAATAATAGGGGTCCCAGAAGGAGAAGAGAAAAAGAAAGGGTCTGAGAAAATATTTGAAGAGATTATAGCTGAAAACTTCCCTAATATGGGAAAGGAAATAGTCAATCAAGTCTGGAAAGTGCAGAGAGTCCCATACAGGATAAATCCAAGGAGAAACACGCAAAGACACATATTAGTCAAACTATCAAAAATTAAATACAAAGAAAAATATTAAAAGTAGCAAGCAGAAACCAACAAATAACATACAAGGGAACCACCATCAGGTTAATAGCTGATCTTTCGGCAGAAACTCTGGAAGCCAGAAGGGAGTGGCAGGACATATTTAACGTGATGAAAGGGTAAAACCTACAACCAAGATTACTCTACCCAGGAAAGATCTCATTCAAATTCGACGGAGAAATTAAAACCTTTACAGACAAGCAAAAGTTAAGAGAATTCAGACCCACCAAATGAGCTTTACAACAAATGTTAAAGGAACTACTCTAGGCAGGAAACACAAGAGGAGGAAAAGACCTACAACAACAAACCCAAAACAATTAAGAAAATGGGAATAGGAACATACATATCGATAATTACCTAAAATGTAACTGGATTAAATGCTCTAACCAAAAGACACAGACTGGCTGAATTGATACAAAAACAAGACCCGTATATATGCTGTCTAAAACAGACCCATTTCAAACCTAGGGATATATACAGACTGAAAGTGAGGGGATGGGAAAAGATATTCCATGTAAATGGAAATCAAAAGAAAGCTGGAGTAGCAATTCTCGTATCAGCCAAAACAGACTTCAAAATAAAGACTACTACAAGAGACAAAGGACACTACATAATGATCAAGGGATCAATCCAAGAAGAAGATATAACAATTGTAAATATTTATGCACCCAACATAGGACGACCTCAATACAGAAGGCAAATGCTAACAGCTATAAAAGGGGAAATCCACAGTAACACAATCATAGTAGGGGACTTTAACACCCCACTTTCACCAATGGACAGATCACTGAAAATGAAAATAAATAAGGAAACACAAGCCTTAAATGACACATTAAACAAGATGGACTTAATTGATATTTATGAGACATTGCATCCAAAAACAACAGAATAAACTTTCTTCTCAAGTGCTCATGGAACATTCTCCAGGATACATCATACCTTAGGTCACAAATCAAGCCTTGGTAAATTTAAGAAAATTGAAATCATATCAAGTATCTTTTCTGACCATAATGCTATGAGACTAGATATCAATTACAGGAAAAAAAAAAAAACCTGTAAAATACCAACACATGGAGGCTAAAGAATACACTACTAAATAAGAGGTCATTGATGAAATCAAAATATACCTAGAAACAAATGACAATGAAAACATAACGACCCAAAACCTATGGGATGCAGCAAAAACAGTTCTAAGAGGGAAGTGTATACCAATACAATCCTACCTCAAGAAACAAGAAAAATTTCAAATAAGCAACCTAACCTTACACCTAAAGCAATTAGAGAAAGAAGAACAAAAAACCCCCAAATTTAGCAGAAGGAAAGAAATCATGAAGAAATCATGAAGATCAGAAATAAATTAAAAAGAAAGGAAGGAAACAACAGCAAAGATCAATAAAACTAAAAGCTGGTTCTTTGAGAAGATAAACAAAATTGATAAACCATTAGCCAGACTCATCAAGAAAAAAAGGGAGAAGACTCAAATCAATAGAATTAGAAATGAAAAAGGGGAAGTAACAACTGACACTGCAGAAATACAAAGGATCATGAGAGATTACTATAGGCAACTATATGCCAATGAAATGGACAATCTGGAAGAAATGGACAAATTCTCAGAAAAGCAGAACCTTCTGAGTCTGAACCAGGAAGAAACAGAAAATATACACATACCAGTCAGAAGCACTGAAATTGAAACTGTGATTAAAAACCTTCCAAGAAACGAAAGCCCAGGACCAGATGGCTTCACAGGCGAATTCTATCAAAAAGAAGAGTTAACACCTATCCTTCTCAAAATCTTCCAATATACAGCAGAGGCAGGAACACTCCCAAACTCATTCTACGAGGCCACCATCTCCTTGATACCAAAACCAGACAAAGATGTCACAAAAAAGAAAACTACAGGCCAGTATCAGTGATGATCATAGATGCGAAAATCCTCAACAAAATACTAGCAAGCAGAACCGAAGAGCACATTAAAAGGATCATACACTACGATCAAGTGGGGCTTGTCCCAGGAATGCAAGGATTCTTCAATATATGCAAATCAATCAATGTGATATATACCATATTAACAAACTGAAAGATAAAAACCATATGGTAATCTCAATAGATGAAGAAAAAGCTTTTGACAAAATTCAGCACCCATTTATGATAAAAACTCTCAAGAAAGTAGGCAAAGAAGGAACCTATCTCAACATAATAAAGGCCATATATTACGAACCCACAGCCAACATCGTTCTCAATGGTGAAAAACTGAAACCATTTCCTCGAAAATCAGGAACAAGACAAGCATGCCTATTCTCACCACTATTATTCAACACAGTTTTGGAAGTTTTAACCACAGCAACCAGAGAAGAAAAAGAAATAAAAGGAATCCAAGTTGGAAAAGAAGAAGTAAAGCTGTCTGTGTTTGCAGATGTCATGATACTATATACATAGTGCATCCTAAAGATGCTACCAGAAAACTACTAGAGCTAATCAATGAATTTGCTAAAGTAGCAGGATACAAAATTAATGCACAGAACTATCTTGCATTCCTATACACTAATGATGAAAAATCTGCAAGAGAAATTAAGGAAAAAGTCCCACTTACCATTGCAACAAAAAGAATAAAATACCTAGGAATAAACCTACCTAAGCAGACAAAAGACTTGTATGCAGAAAACTATAAGACACTGATCAAAGAAATTAAAGATGATATAAACAGATGGAGAGATAGACCATGTTCTTGGACTGGAAGAATCAACATTGTGAAAATGACTATACTACCTAAAGCAATCTACAGATTCAATGCAATCCCTTTCAAACTATCAATGGCATTTTTCACAGAACTAGAACAAAAAATTTCACAATTTGTATGGAAACACTAAAGACCCCGAATAGCCAAAGCAATCTTGAGAAAGAAAAATGGAGCTGGAGGAATCAGGCTCCCTGACTTTAGACTAAACTACGAAGCTACAGTAATCAAGACAGTATGGTACTGGCACAAAAACAGAAATATAGATCAATGGAATAGGACAGTAATCCCAGAGATAAACCTTTGTACATATGGTCACCATATCTTTGATAAAGGAGGCAAGAATATACAATGGAGAAAAGACAGCCTCTTCAATAAATGGTGCTGGGAAAACCAGACAGCTATATGTAAAAGAAAGAAATTAGAACACTTCCTAACACCATATACAAAAATAAACTCAAAATGGAGTTAGGACTTAAATGTAAGGCCAGCTACTATAAAATTCTTAGGTGAAAACATAGGAAGAACACACTTTGACATAAATCACAGCAAGATCCTTTTTGATCCACTTCCTAGAGAAATGGAAATAAAAACAAAAATAAACAAATGGGACCTAATGAAACTTAAAAGCTTTTTCACAGCACAGGAAACCATAAACAAAACAAAAAGACAACCCTCAGAATGGGAGAAAATATTCCCAAGCGAATTAACTGACAAATGATCTCCAAAATATACAAGCAGCCCATGCAGCTCAATGTCAATAAAACAAACAACCCAATCCAAAAATGGGCAGAATGTCTAAATAGACATTCCTCCAAAGAAGATATACAGATTGCCAACAAACATATGAAAGGATGCTCGACATCACTATTCATTACAGAAATGTAAATCAAAACTACAATGAGGTATCACCTCACACGAGTCAGAATGGCCATTATCAAAAAATCTACAAACAATAAATACTGGGAGGGTATGGAGAAAAGGGAACCCTCTTGCACTGTTGGTGGGAATGTAAATTGATACAGCCACTATGCAGAACAGTAAGGAGATGCCTTAAAAAACTACAAATAGAACTACCATATGACCCAGCAATCCCACTATTGGGCATATACTCTGAGACAACCATAATTCAAAAATAGTCATGTACCACAGTGTTCATTGCAGCACTTTCACAATAGCCAGGACATGGAAGCAACCTAACTGTCCATCGACAGATGAATGGATAAAGAAGATGTGGCCCATATATACAATGGAATATTACTCAGCCATAAAAAGAAACAAAATTGAGTTATTTGTAGTGAGGTGGCGGACCTGAAGTCTATCATACAGAGCGAAGTAAGTCAGAAAGAGAAAAACAAATACTGTATGCTAACACATATATATGGAATCTTAAAAAAAAAAGGTTCTGATGAACCTAGGGGCAGGACAGGAATAAAGATGCAGACGTGGAGAATGAACTTGAGGACACGGGGACAGGGCAGGGTAAGCTGGGATGAAGTGATAGAATAGCATTGACATACACACATTATCAAATGTAAAATATACAGCTAGTGGGAAGCAGCCGCATAGCACAGGGAGATCAGCTCGGTGCTTTGTGACCACCTAGAGGGGTGGGATAGGGAGGGTGGGAGGCAGATGCAAGAGGAAGGGGATATGGGGATATATGTATACATATAGCTGATTCACTTCGTTATACAGCAGAAACTAACACAACATTGTAAAGCAATTATACTCCAGTAAAGATGTTTAAAAAAAATAATAAATTCTCTGCTTTCAAAAAAAAAATTGGATTGGTAGGACACTGACCATTTATAGATGGGATATGCCAGTGGGTCTTAGGGGTAATGGTAGGTCAAAATATCTCTACCTTTTAACAAAGTTCCTTGCATAGAAGAGGTGCTTTGTAGGGGTGTGTTTTGTGATGTGCAATTATACCAGTGAAAAATCAACTAAGAGAGATTGCAGGAGATATCTGTTTAATGATGTGGATATTAGCAGTAGCCTATTGAATTCAATCCTATAGACAAAGTGAAAAATAGCGGCTCCTAAAGCAGATATGCTGAATTAGCTCAATATTTCTATTAAAGTATGGGCAAAAAATAAGTAGGAAAAAAAATCAATCTGAGGTCCATAGTCATCCAAACTCCAAAGTTTTGGCCAAACCTAGCATTTTGCTTACACATTTAGATGAGAGGGAACAGACAGATTCAACTCAACTTTGTGTGGTAATTCAATTGGTCCATATTTACATAAATAGAACCAACGGATGGGGTAGATGTCAGCAAAATATTAAATGGTCTCTGACATACATTTCTATCTTAGTTGTCGTTGGAATTCTGGGTCTATTTCCAATTCTAATCTCTAATAGTCACAATTAAGTCCTTTAAAATTCTATCATCCTGAACTGTTTTGCATGAACTTAAGATTTAATTTTAAAGATTTTTTGTGCAAAAATGCTGAAGTCAATAGACATTTTAAATATGGAAGAGCAGTAAGAGCCAGATTGGTAATAAGAGGTAATAAGTTAATTTTCCAGTGGACCTTGCAAAAATTTAAATAATTGAATTTTATTGTTCTTTGATCAGTGGCTTCTATGTCTCTAACATGCTTGTCAGCTGAAATTTATTTTCCAAGTAGGGCAAAAGACCAGAAAGTGTTATTCATTGCTAGAACGATTTGAACATTTTTCAAGCATATTTGTAAAACTACAGAGCTAATTCGATAATTTACTGAAATTATCATAAAAGTTCAGCAAATCATACACTGCATTCAGATTCTGATATATGCTAGATTTCCTGTTTTTATGAGTCAGCAGCTTTATAACTATAACCATTTGAATTTCAAATGATAAATTTATATCTACCATAGCCCTAGAATGCATAAAATATAATAAGAGGGCACCCTTTAGAGAAATTTAAAAAGAATTGCACATTTTATAATTTGATATATGTAACATTATACTCCAGGGCTTATACTGTGCCAGCAAACGTAAGAGGGGATGCAAACTCTTGTCTGTGCCCAGCACAAGGCAACACAACAGAGACATGTTTCCTTGAGTTATGAATCACTGGCTCCACTGAATGCAATGATCTCTATCTTCTTCTGAAGGGGTACGTATGTAACACACTGAAGGGCTCTGTGGGCTTAATTACTATGTTAGTGTTTGGCAGAATGAGAAAGAAGAGATGCCAGGCAAAGCGAGAAAAAGAACTCTGTAGTCATCTCCACAGAGCTGGAGGACCCATAGAAATATTATTCCACAGCCGAGGCAGACTGTATATTCTATATTCTCTGTATTCTGTGGTCCCTTCTTTTCCATATGTCTCTCTTACCAAGCCCATTTACCTACTTGTATACATCTTCCCCGCAAAGTAATTACTATCTTATTTGAATGTTCACTGAACTTTCCCTGTTGAAGTCCAATAACAAAGGCATGTACAAACAGCTACTGTCAACAGGATGCTTTCTCAGCTCTGTTAGATATTAAAATTCTCAAGAACAGGGACTAATTCTTATTACCACAGTACCCCCACGTACTCTTCCAATGACTAGAAAAATGGCATGGGTCAATAATCACATGATAATGACTTATGGGGCCACAAATACGGAGGTCTGAATTCCAGTTAACTACAAAATTTGTGTGTGGTCAAGTTAACTTACATGCCCTGAGTTTCGGTACATTTGTGTGTAAACATATGAAAAGGGAGACATAGTGAGGATTAGAGGAAAATAATACAGTGAGAGCACATGGTATAGTCATCAAGTGTTAGCATCATAAGGTTTAACCCTCTATCTCCTGCCTCTCTTTTCTTACTTCCACAAATGTTATCGATGTAATTGTTTACACAGACACTTAACTGCATATTACAATAAATTCAAAATTCCTTGAGAGTTTGGGGCTCTTGATTTTAGGCTATTAGTTCATGAATGAATCTTGGATTAAGTTAGATAATTCCTAATTATTTCATACATGACTGTGCAACCCAGGTAAATTAAGAACTCTGTCCGAGGCACACAGTGAATAAAAGACTAAGCAGAGTCTAGAACTCTGTCCTCAATGCACCACTTATTTTTTCTATATAGGTATTTGTTCAAGGGAAAATCTATATTTTATTCTAGCTCCCAAATCAGCTAAACATTAAACCAAATGCTTGACATCATGAGTGGCAAAACTGCCCACATCACTCTGTAAAGGTTTATATCTATATCTATCTATCTATACACATACACATATATATGTGTGTATATCTATGTATATGTATACATATATATGACAAATTTAAACATTTAAAATATTTATTGAGGTGCTATGCAAATTCATAAGTATTCTATATTTTACTTTGTAATCAGTTAATAACAAGGAACATTCTATATAACTCATCTGCAGTGCAGTACCAAAAACTGAAGTCAAACAAATTAGATAATGTATACAAACACCTAGCATAGGGCTTCACAGTTAGTAGGTGTTCAGTAGTTAATTGCGAGGTTGAGTCATGGCTTTTCTTCCTTTCTTGTTAAAAAACTTCAATCAGTCAGTCAATATGAAAATAAACAAAAACCTAGAAAATATACATTCTAGGCAAAGAGAAACCATCAAGACAAAAATCTTCAGAAATGGTTGTTGCTGAAAATAAACTGAGTTGGAAAGGAAGGGCAGACGCTGGCATTGTCTGTGCACGCGCCAGTAATTTAGTATCTGTGTGGGCTAAAGCATCGTGCAGTCTGTTTCAGGGTTAAGGCATCCTGTGTCGGGAGGCACATTCCTCTCTACTTCTGCTTTATATGGGTGGTGGTCTTACTTTATTTTTCTCACGTTGTAAATCCCTGCCCTCACCTGCCCCAAAATGAAACCCACCAAGCATTAACATGGAAAGCAATATTTTCCTAAATTCTGGAAGATTTGAGAGAAGTGAAAGGAATCACAGTGCTTATGGATGCTGGAGAGAAGGAAGAAAGCATTTCCACATCACTGCAAGCACATAATAGATGAAGATAAAGCCTTGAAGAGTAGCCAAATGCACAGAGTTTGCCCTGGTCACATTCAAACCAAAGTCACCATTTGCTGCTCCCAGAATTTGCCAAAAATTCCATATTCCCCTTCACCTACACTATTTTTTCCCCTTATAAATAGCTTAGGTTGTAGAAGGTGAGATGATCAGTGCTACTGAAATAATCAACTTTTTTATTATTTTATTTATTTTTTAAAATAAACTTATTTATTTATTTGTTTTTATTCTTGGCTGCATTGGGTCTTCCTTGCTGCACGCAGGCTTTCTCTAGTTGCGGCAAGCGGGGGCTACTCTTCATTGCGGTGCGCAAGCTTCTCATTGTCGTGGCTTCTCTTGTTACAAAGCACGGGCTCTAGGCATGCAGGCTTCAGTAGTTGTGGCACGTGGGCTCAGTAGTTTTGGCTCGCAGGCTGTAGAGCGCAGGCTCAGTAGTTGTGGCGCACGGGCTTAGTTGGTCCGCGGCATGTAGAATCTTCCCGGACTAGGGCTGGAAACCATGCCCCTTGCATTGGCAGGCAGATTCTTAACCACTGCGCCACCAGGGAAGCCCAACAACTTTTTTAAAATGCAAGAAAAAGACACTAAGTTTTTCTTACGGAGACTGGCTTCACAGTTTAGGAGTGTAAATAGGTCTAGCTAATTAGAGCACCTGATTTCTCCCCTTCTTCAAAAACGAACAAAAAAGGGCCTCTATTATGAATGTGCTTATGCCCTCAGGCAAAGGCACTAAGCGTATTTGGGAACTGGCTGCTGGGTCATCCCCATCTGCTGCAGCTGTCACAGGCTAGCCCGTGGAGGCCGCTGCCTGGTGTGCATCTTGTGGGGCTGTCCGCTGGAACCTCTGCTCTGGAACTGTCAGCTAGTAAGACACTCCGGGGTTGCATTTGACCTCTGTCCCCAACCCACTCTGACACATTCCAGGATGTCGCACTGGAGCATTCTATATGGTTCATTGCACACCATTCAAGCCAACGATCAGCATGTTCTTTTTCCCATCTGTGTGTTCTAGTTTAGGCTGGGTCAGGAGAGATGTCACTGTTTCTCTACCTCACTCCTGACAGCTCTCTGATTTTCAGCATTTAACTTCATAAACACTAACTCGCAAAAACCTTAAGTCAAGTGACAGATATATTGGTAAATTCAGGATTGTGAGAATATCTGTGTTTGCTTATTGGTTTAGAAGGGCACCAGAATGCCCTTTTAAACATGGGTTACCTCTATGTCATCTAACCACCTTTACCACCTTCCTGCACACTACAGATTACTGTTGTTATTATCATTATCCATTCTTCAAGGCTCATTTCCAAAGCCACCTGCTTTGAAAAGCTTTCCCCAATTGCCCCAGAGCAAATGAAGATCAATCACTCCTATGTCATCTATAAATACTCTATGTATCTCCTTTATGTAATCCTTCCAAATAAAAATAAGGATTTATGTACTTAGCATATTCTCTACTTCAGACATCTCATTAGGTACTAGTTACATGGTGGTGAAGAAGTAGTTTGATTGAACTCTCAAGTCTGTAGGAAACCCACACGATAATACATAGTTTAAAAAAGATGAGTATAAGGGAAATAAAACAGCTGTAAGGAGAGAATTATTCATTATTCCATAGAGGATCAAGAAAAGTCACGTGGAAAGAGGGCAGTAATTACTGGTACAAACAGACCTGAGTTTGAATTCCCATTCCAACAGTTACTAGATGCTCAGTTTTGAGCAAGATGTTCAATATATTTGACCTGATGTATACTCACCATCAAAATAGTGATAATGATAACTAACCAGGCTGCACATTCTAAGGACTAAATGCCATAATTAAATGAGATAATGTGTGTCAAGCATTTAGTACCACAGCTAAAACTTAGATAGTATATACTTCATTCATACTGGGGAAAAGAAGCCACAGCAAAATACAAGTCAAAATGAAGACACTATGCAAAATTTTGGTGTAGCATGGACAGCCCATAAATATGCTAAGTCAATGGTACTGGCATCAGCAGGCCCAAAGTGGATGAAATTAAGTGGCCATGGTATTTAATAGTGATGGAAGAACCATCATCCTTGTTTGACTGCAGTAACCCCATCTTATACATCATTACTCTGAACGAAAGACCTCACCTCCACACCACAAGTAATCAGTGTGTGTGTGGAGGGGTGGTGGCGGTGAGGGTCTATTACACTAGAGAGAGTGACCAAAATCCAAGGATGCTCCCTTGGGGAGTATGTATGCGTGTGGTGGTGGACAGCGGTGGGATATGCTCTAGATGATGCTATTATGACATCTAGCATGAGGAGGTTTTCTCCCATTAGAGGTTTTTTTTTTTTCATATTCTAGAATCATTTGTCTGCTAAAGAGCTATATTTTTGTTTTAATCCTATCTTTAGGAGCTGGTGAAATTATCTTGCTGGCAAGAAAGAAGCAGTCCTCTTGGCCACCCACTTTCCCATGCCCAACTGGATTCACAACTATGGGATTGGGAGAAGTCAAAGGAATCTTAACTTCATCATGATCCAAGTTTGTGGCCAAGCAAAGATGAGCAAATATCTGGTCCACTTTTTCAACGAATTCTGACATATGGACTCATTCTCTCTTCCAGAATGATGGGTTGGGTAGTGAGGAAAAGTAAAATTCTCTCCTTATTTATTTATTTTTAATTCCATTATGTGTGTTTCAAAATGAGGATTTAATCTTCCCTGTATTCAGCCTAACTTGTGTACTAAAACCTATTTGTTTGTGTACTAAAACCGATTAAGGGGAAAGAATGAGAGAAGCATTTTGTAAGTCTAAAGATTAGATAACTTACAAAGTTAGAGAGAAAGCAGAAGGGACTTGGAACAAAGCTCCGGCATCAGACTTTTTAAAAATTGAATTATAGTTGCTTTGCATCTCTTGGTTCTAGTTGTCATTTCTGGCCAGACTGTTTAAACTCTTCACATCACATATCTTTACCTGTAAAAAGGGACTAGTAACACCTGCCTCATTGGTCTGAGGTTTAGATGCTATGTTATGATGTCTAATTCACAGACAGGACTTGATATATTTTGGAATCTTAAGTCTTTTTTTTTTTTTTGCTCATTTCCTTCCAGATCAGTGCCAAACACCTATTCTATAGGTAACCCGAGGCACAAAAATACAGTATGATAGAATAGGAAGAGCGAAGAAAGAATGTGGAGCAACGAATCAGAAGACCTAGCACTCCAACGTCGGCAGCAGGTTGTAATCTAATATTGGGTGGCACGGAGAGGTCTTACTGAGAAGTGATTTTTAAGAGGACAATGAAATAATATCTGGAGGCATAGCATTATAGGGATGGTAAACAGTTGGTAAACTGGACTTAAATGAGAACTTAGTATAATGAAGACAAAGAAGATCAGCATTGTTAAAACTCTGAGAGGCAGAGTGACACTGACTCCAGCAAAGAAGCTACGTATTTTTTTTTTTTTTGGATTTAGTTATTTTTGGCTGCGTCGTGTCTTAGTTGCAACACACGGGATCTTTGTTGAGGCATGTGGGATATTTCACTGTGGCACGTGGGCTCTTCGTTGTGGTGCACGCAGGCTTCTCTCTAGTTGTGGCGCGCATGCTCCAGGGTGCGCTCGCTCTGTAGTTTGCGGCACGCAGGGTCTAGTTGAGGTGGGCAAGCTCAGTAGTTGTTGGAGGCGGGCTTAGTTGCCCCGTGGCATGTGGGATCCCTAACCAGGGATCGAATCCACGTCCCCTGCATTGCAAGGCGGATTCTTTACCACTGGACCACTAGGGAAGTCCCAGAAGCTACATCTTTAAAAGTAGCTACCATTAAAGTACCCAACTAAACAGGGCTTTCCTGGTGGCGCAGTGGTTGAGAGTCTGCCTGCCGATGCAGGGGACACGGGTTTGTGCCCCGGTCCGGGAAGATCCCACATGCCGCAGAGCGGCTGGGCCCGTAAGCCATGGCCGCTGAGCCTGCGCGTCCGGAGCCTGTGCTCCACAACGGCAGAGGCCCACGTACCAAAAAAAAAAAAAAAAAAAAAAAAAAGTACCCAACTAATAACATTTAGGATAATCCACTGTTACTTTCTTTCCAAGATCTGACTGTTTTCCACATAGGCCAAATAAACATGGTGAACACATGTGATGGGAATAATTGCCCCTGGGTCTTTCGAGTTCTTGATTGTGGCTCTATTGTCTACAATCTGTCAAGAAATGCAGGAGTGCTTTGCTTTACTTTTAACATAGAAAAGGCAGTCCTAGAGTCTTGTCCTTTCCTACCATAATATCCTTCATTCCATAGACATTATTGTGAAGATTTTGACAGCTGCATTTCAACTATGCATTCCAAAACTGAAGAAGTAGCAATGAAGTGGGTTCTGTGACACGCCAAACCCACCATGTCATGCAATGGAACCAAAACAGCATCACTACCTCTAATGCCTTGTAGTTCGGCTGGTAAATGATATGACTGAGTGAAAGTGCAAAGTTAGTATTCTCTGATAAGTCTGGTGTTCTCTTTTGCTTAATGCACACTTACTTTTGGAATTGGTCACAGGACTTTGGTAAAAGACAGGAGGAATAATTTTAGTATAAAA